>NC_133617.1:634797587-635097587 GCF_048593235.1 Sminthopsis crassicaudata
AGGAATGCTGCATAAGCAAAACTTTTTGATGTTAAATGATTGGGAAGTTATTTTGTTATTTTTTCAGGCACTTTGCATGGATTGCAGTTGTTTGGAAATGGTGTTTTAGAGATTTAGTAGTTCTATCTAGAACATTTTTTTTCCCAATATATAATTTTAATCCTTTATAAAATGTACTATGGGGTATTCATGACACACAGGTATTTAAGATACTACTTGTTTGTTGCTTGGCCTCTAATACATCATGGTACCAAGGAATTATACATTTTTCATGAAATTATCTCTGGAAAGCGGTATTATATAATTGAAATTGGCATTTAATTTCAGGAATTTATGCGTATGATTGGTAATGACAAACAAGGGCAGATGATTGTATTCCATCTAATAGAACTTTTAAAGAATAATGGAAGGTTGCCAAGACCAGATGGATGTCCTGATGAGGTAATAAAATTATCATTATTTTATCCATTATCATTAATTTATAACAAAAATATACATTTCCACATTTCCTTTTACCCAAGAATTTCAAGTCTATAAAATTTAGTTAGTTGAACTTTTAGACAAAAGTTGGCATAATTATTTATATGACATGGAGCCAAGACAAAACAACAATAAATAATGCTTATCTTCAATTTCCTAAGTTTCCATTTAAGTTAAATCATGACATCTTTCTCTGAATATGTGTAACTTCTCTCTTCTCCAGATTTATTCTATCATGACTGAGTGTTGGAACAATAATGTAAGCTTACGCCCTGCCTTCAGGGATCTTGCTCTTCGAGTGGATCAAATAAGAGATGACATGGGTGGATGAAAGAATGAAACTTCATTTTATGCTACAGAATTAAATTTTGCCCTTCAGGACTATTCTCACACAGGTCATGGTGTGAACAGATCAGAAATACAGATATCTCTTCGGAACTTGCAGATGCAAATCTCTCATCAAAATTTGCCGATTCCATCAAATGTTTGTTTTCTTCACGAGGATGTATTTGTTCCCATGAGAACATGCCAATGAAACTGATTGATAGAGATTTTTTTTTTTTGGTATTCCTTATGTGGTCAGTCAGTAACACTATTGTTTGCCTTACTTAAGGCAAGAAGAGAAAAGAAAAGAAAAGAAAAGAAAAGAAAAAGAAAGAAAGAAAGAAACAAACAAACAAAGAAACCTTTTTGACACAGTTAAATTTTTGAGAATTGAAAACATTTAATGCTTTTTTTTTTGGGGGGGGGGCAAAGTTAAAGATTCAGAGAATATATTTGTACAGTCTTTTCCTCAGTGAATGTATAAAGAACTTGGCCTCTTGTGTAGTGTTTTGCACAAAGGTTTACAGTCATTGGTATTGTTTTCTAATTTTTACAGTGTTGATCCATACATTTTAGCTTCATGAACATTTAGAGAACCAAGAAAAGATGTTTAGACTTCTTAATAAGCAACTTTTCTATATGCCTGTTAGCTCTGTTATTCAGTCAGCATTATAAACAGGTATACACTTTTAGCATGTTTTGTGTATTGTAAATATTTTTCAAGACAAAGGGAACAAGCATATAGTTTTACTTGTACAGGATAACCCCGCAGTCCCATCCCGCTCCCTTAAGAATACATTTTGAAATGGAACAAGCATACAGAGATATAGCACAATATATTTTCCTACTTGGTTTTCTTGTAGCAGTTGTAGTAGTGGCATTTATTAAGTAGAATTCCTTCTATATGTGTTTTTTTGGTAAGATATGAACAAATAAGGTGTACTTGAAGCTTCTTCACACTGAATTAGTAGTCTTATTTTAAGACTTTTTTTAAAAATAAGAATATTATCAATATTTGCATCCCCTGAATTGCTGTGTTCCTTCAATTCAATATGTTCTTTTCACTCCTTGGAATCATGCCATGCTTAAATTGAATGAAGGAAGGAAACAAAGACATAAATAGCTTTCTAAACTGAAATTGTATAAACCTGCTTTTAGATTGTGGGATGAATTAGGAAAATAACTGAGAAATGTTCAATTTTTAGTCAATCTTTTATTTCCTAAATATATTTATATTTCTTGAAGAATATATTTAAGGATCTTTTTCCAGAATCCAAGATGATTTCTTACCTGTCAGAGATTTTCTTATATAACTTAAGAGCAAATTGAAAGTAGCAAAAGCAGGGCAATTTCAATTTCTGATTTTTAAAGTAACAATACAGAATTCAAGGAACAATAGGAATATATATATATATATTTTCATTGTGATACATTAAAAATAAGAATCTTATATCAACTCTACTTAAAGTGTTTTGAGTTAGGTGAAGTTTTTAGTGTTACTGCATTCTATATTGAATTTTAATAATATTTTGGGCTTATTTGCACAAAGTTTTAAGCACGTATCTTGCCTCAAAATAATAGCACATTCTTAGTAGAACAAGTTGTCTTCTCTTCTTTTTTTTTTTTTTTTTTAAATTACACGCCTTTCTTCAAACCAAGTCCTACTTTCATTTTCTCTATACTGCTTTGGAGCTGACTTAAATCAGAATCTTAAATGATGTTTAAAAAAAAACAAAAAACAACTTCATTTATAGAGGAATTAATCTATATAATTTTTTTCTATTTGTTTTATTTTTTTTTTATTTGTCCAATACCATCATAGTTTCAGAAGCTGTTTTAGCTATACTATTGAATGCAGAAGTAATATAAAGGGACAGAACATTACATTTGTAATAAGATTGATAATGTATATTTTAGAGAAAGCCGAATATAATTTCTGTTTATTTAAAAAAAAAAAAACAACTCAGGGATGTCTGTATCATAATGCAATTATGAGATCTTCCATGCTGCTAGTTTTCAAGTGAAAGGTAAGCCCTTAATACAGTATGCTTGTTTTTTGTACCTGGTACTAAAACTCAAGTACCAAAGGAGATGATGATTCTTGGAGTGCTATAATTTTTTTTTTTTTGCTTTTTTTTTTTTTTTTAAAGGTTATTAGCTAGATTTTTTTTAAACTTTTATAATGTTTAAATTTTAAGTATTAGATAAAGGAATTGCAATGCAAGCTAACATCCTTCGTTGTATTAGAGACATAATTAACCAACCTCCTAAAAAACTCCAGATTTTTTTTTGAGGATTTGTATTGTGATTTTTAAAATTCTAACCATGCATAGAAATTGCAATTTTCCAAATCATAATTGTTCAGTGGTTGTACACAGGTAACAGGTAAGTGACTGCTGCTCTAGTTCATGCCAGACATAATTCTGTCAAATGAAAACTCTTGAGAAACAAAATTAGATGTTAAAATTTTCAGCAATTTCTTTACTTTTCATAGTCTTTATATTAATGGAGAAACAAATTTCTTTCCTTGGTTGCCATTTACTTTGGGAAAGCCTCTTTTAGATGTTATTGTATTTGCTACCAAAAGTGCTATGATTTACTGTAGTATGCTTTCCCTTTATATCCATAAAGCTGCTATAAAGTTACATGAAATTATTATCACAGCTACAGATTGTCTAATGCTCCAAAATAATTTAAACAATCATTTTCATAATAAAATCTTATCATTGCACATTTGTGTTTTTTCGTCCCCCCCATAAAATACTATCTTTAGGTCTTGTTTATTAATTGGTGCAATTTGCTTTCTCAAAAATTTACCTTCCACACATTCTCAAAGTTGTAACCATCATTCATGCAGTATAGATGGAAGATTCCACTACATAGAAGTGGGGAAATTCAGTCATTAATTTAGGTGTTGGCAAATCATAGTCATTAATAAGGGAAACTCATCTGCCAGTTTAGGTATAAATAGTTCACAATATCTATTAAATGCTTCCAGAGCTCTTTGACGCCAATCACTATACTATCCTCCTAAGCATTGCTATACCCAACCTAGTCCAAATTATTAAAATGATTTTTTAAAATGAAGATTTCCTCTAGTTTTTCAGAGTAGGTTTCTAAATTCTCATATTACCCTTAATTCATTGTGTTGGAATATCCTTTGCCAAATAAATATGTTTATGTATGATAAATATGAAAATCCAGGTGTTAAATTTCAAAATGTCTGTCTTCATTTATAGCCATGTTTTTGATTTTACAAAGAACTCTGGATCTGGTGTCCAAAAACTGCTTTCAAATATGAATTCTTTCACTTAGGACCTGGGTCACTTTCAGCAATTCATTTTGACCTCTCTAGGCCTTGTTTTTCACATTTATACAATCTTTAAAGTCTTTTTCAGCTCTAAATTTATGTTCTCCTGATCCATATTCATCTGTATCCTTTATACAGTAATTGAACTCATTAGTTATTGAGTTTACTATAGACTGCATTCTGTGTCTTCGGATAACTTTTAAACTATGGTATCTTTTCTTTTTTCTTTGTTTGTTTTTTTTTTAAAGTCATTGAATAGCCTTGATTAGGATACCAGATTTAGAACTCAAAGGGACCTTAAAGATCACCTCATCTAACACTCCCATTTTTCAAATGAGGAAACTCAGGACTAGAGAGATTAAATGTCTCATCAGATGTCACACAGGTAGAAAGTAGTAGAGCTGAGGTTCAAATCAGAATATTCTAGAAGACTACAAATCAAGGTTTCCTTTAGCTGCATCAAAGGGCTTCTGCTAAAATTGTAAGGATGTTAACAAATAGTATATTATGTTAAAAGGCCTATCAGAGTAAAGTGCTAGAAAATTCATTTTTGAGAATTAATTGCAACAAATCTATTTTTAAAAGTGAGAGCCATGAATTGAGGTTTGACTGCAGGTTTGCAGATTATACAAGTAGATTTCAGAGCCCATAATTTGGATGGAAAAAAAATTAATTCTTTATTTTCATTTACTTCATACATTTGGCCTTACTTTTAATTATTATTTTTTAAAAATATTTTTTTCTGACTTCAGACTGCTGAAGGGATCCATACTACAAAAAAAGGTGAAGAATTTCTGCTCTGTTCTTTTCAAATTCTAAAATTGCATGATCCTGTAAACATTGCTTTGTATTAGAGTGTATGTAAAAGGAAAAAAAGAGTTAGATGGTAACAGGATACCCATGGTATTGGCTAGCTAAAATGACCAACTAATGTCTTTGGATTCACAAGCCTCCTTCCAACTTTGTCTACTCTCATCCCATTGGAATTCATTCCTTACCTTCTTTAGTCCCTGTTGTTAATGGACCATAACTTCTATAGTCATAATAGTTATTATAGCAGCTGATATTTATGTAGCACTATGTGCTAGTCACTGTACTATATGCTTTAAAAATAAATCTCATCTGAAAGTCATAATATTTTTGGGAGGTGCTGTCATTAACTCCATTTTACAGATGAGGAAACGAGGGCATGTTTGCCCAGAGCCACACAGCTAGTATTCTCTAGAATTCTGTTAATAAACTCCTCTTTACTGCAAAGCTAATTAACTCTCCCTATGCCCCTTACAGACTCAATCCTGAAGGGAACTGTTGGAATGAGTGGTTTTAAAAAAAAAAGTTATTCTGATGAGTTCTCTCTTTACCACGTGCTGGTGGCACTTTGTTTCTCCCTTTCCTTTTTTAGATAGATCCCCACATATAGCTTCACAAAGTTCACTGAGTTCAATATGACAGAAAACAAAAGTCAGCCCAGTAGTGAGACAGGGTGGATTCCATGGAACAGTAGGACTTCCAAGCTGTGCAACTGATTAAGAGGCTACTCTAGGATTAACAGAAGGAGGTTAATGGGACAAGGAATCAATGAGTGACCTATAAGTCTCTTAGCTTCATCAGTCTTAAAGTTTTAGGGTTCAATGTTTTCTGTCACTAAAATGGAGAAATGGATAAAGATAAAGTATTTTCCAATGATAAATGTGTGTGTGTGTGTGTGTGTGTGTGTGTGTGTGTGTGTACATGTAAGAGGCAGAACCAAGGTTCAAACCAAAGTTCTCTAAATGACTCCAAATTTGAATGTATATATGTATGCATAAATAAGTGTATTCCCTTTAAAAAGATCTAATTTTAGGAGTGGTTATGGGGCAGCTAGATGGCGGAGTGGATAGAGCACCAGCCCTGAAGGGAACTCAGGAGAACCTGAGTTCAAATCTGACCTCAGACACAACACTTGCTCGCTATGTGATCCTAGGCAAGTCACTTAACCCTAATTGCCTTTAAAAAAAAAAAAAAAACTCCCCCCCAAAAAATGAGTGGTATAATATGGGATGTTAAGGGAAGACTGGTACCTCTAATGTGAGTGCCAAACATTTTGGAGGGGATGTTCATCTTACCTTTGGTGTTCAAGTCACCCAGCTCTTAGCCATGGCTCCAAGAAGTCATAATTTAGGCAGAAGCCACACTCCAGTAAACTATCTCAACTGATGGGCTAAGGTTGAGCAACAGGTCATAAACCTCTTGGTGAATTGGGGATATTTATTCCAAGCATGTGAAGACTTCCTCCAGCCAGATGGGAGAATGAGAACAATTTGTTTCCATATTCATGAAGGTGGCCAAAGTGTCAGACATTTGAAGATTCCAAGGTCATCCATTGCAATCTGGGCCATCACCAGGCATTCTGACTTTTGTTTTACCATTGGACTTAGATGACTCTGGAAGAGAGAGTGAGGCTGATGACTTTGTCCAATTTTGCCTTGTTCTGTATTGATCTTATTTACCCTGGTTTATACATGTATCTTCTAACCTCTGTTGCTTTTTCTTTTTTAAAATCATTTTTATTTCTATAGATGTTCCCTGGTTACATGTAAAAAACATTTTAATGAACATGTTAGAAATTTTTTAGTTCCAAATTCTCTATCTTGCCCCTCTACCTTTTCCGAGATACCATGCATTTGCTTTTACATGTGAAATTATTCAAATAGTTCCATATTAGCCATGTTGCAAAAGAAAACTCAAAACAAAAATAAAGACAAAAGTATGCTTCATTCTGCATTTGCACATCATTCTTTTTCTAGAGCTGTATAGCATGTTTTATCTGAGTCCTTTGGAATTGTCTTAGATCATTGTGTTGGTGAGATATACTACATCTTTCATAGTTGGTCATTCTTATAATATTGCTATTACTATATACAATGTTCTGCTCACTTCCCTTTGCATCAGTTAATATAAAATTCCCCAGCTTTTTCTGAAATCATCTACCTTGGTATTTCTTACAGCACAATCTTTCTATTCCATCACAATCTTTTCTTTTTCCTTTTTTTTTCCTGAGGCAATTGGGGTTAAGTGACATCACAATCTTATAGCGCTATTTGTTCAGATGCCCTCAATTGTCATTTCTTTGTCACCACAAAAAGAGCTACCAAAAGTACCTAAATACCGATATATTCTTTACTTTTTTCTTTGTTCTCGTTGGATAAAGACTTAGTAGTAGTAGTATTGGTGAGTCAAAAAGTTTGCATAGTTTTATAAATAAGCCCTTTGGGCACAATTCCAAATTGTTCTCCAGAATGATTGGACTAGTTCACAACCCCATGAACAGAAGACTAGTGTCCTAATTTTTCCATATCCTCTACAGCATTTGTCATTCTCCTTTCTTGACATATTAACCAATCTGGTAAGTGTAAGGTGGTATCTCATAGTTGGTTTAATTTGTATTTCTCTTATCAGTAGTGATTTAGAGCATTTTTTGTGATTATTGATAATATTGTTTTCTTTTGAAAACTACCTGTTATAGTTTGACCATTTATCAATTGGAAAATGGCTCTTATTCTTATAAATTTGTCTCAGTTTGGCTCAGTTGCTTATATTGCAAATTTTTTCCAGTTTCCTCTTTTTTTCTACTTTTGGCTGCATCAGTTTTGTTTGTGCAGAAGTTTTTTAATTTCATGTAATAAAAATTATTTTTTTCCTGTAATTCCTTTTATCTTTTGTTTAGTCACAAACTCTTCCCTTATTTATATTTGATGGATACATTTTTCCATGCATTCCCTAGTTATCTCACCCTTTATGTTTAAATCATTTTTCCATTTCAACTTTATCTTGTCATATGGTATGAAACATTGTTCTATGCCTAGTTTTTGCCAAACTGCTTCCCAATTTTCCCAGAAACATTTGTCAAATGTAGAGATCTTAGCCAAAAGCTTGGATCTATGAGTTTGTCTAGCACTAAAGGACTTTTGTATATTGTGTACTAAATCTATTCCACTGATCCACCATTCTGTTCCTTAGCCAATACCAGACTGTTTTGATGATTATGTCTTTGCAATATAGTTTGAAATGTGGAATTTTTTTTAATTGATTCCTGTGATACTTTTGATCTTTCAGTTTTCCAGATCAATTTTGTTACTATTTTTTCTAATCCTGTAAAATAATTCATTGGTAGGCATTGAATAAATAATTTAGGTAGAATTGTCTTTTATTATGTTGACTTGGAGTATTCATGAACAATTAATATTTCTCCATTTGTTTAGATCTGTCTGATTTTATGATTGTTTTGTAATTGTGTTCACAGAGTCCTTTTTTGGCTAGGCCAACTCCCAACTATTTTATGTTTGCAGTTATTTTGAAAGGAATTTCACTTTCTATCTTTTTGTGCTAGGTTTTATTAGTTATGAAAACAAATGCTGATGATTTTTGTGGATTTATTTTATATCCTGAAACTTTATTAAAATTATTCATTGTTTCAACTAATTTTTAATTGATTCTATAAGACTCTCTATCCTAAACCTTATTAAACTGTGGATCATAACCCAACATGGGGTCTCATAATTGAATATGAGGGTTGCAAAGTTATGATTTGTTATCAGTAAATGTTTGATTTGTATGCCTATTTTATATACCTATATACCCATGGTCATATAAAAATTTCTCAGGTGAAAAAGGGTCGCAGGTGGAAAAAGTTTAAGAAAAATGTTTTATACCATCATATCATTTGCAAAGAGTAATAGTTTGCTTTCCTTATTGCCTATTTTTATTCCTTCATTTTCTTTTCTTTATTGCTATAGGCTCATTTTCTTTATTGCTATAGGCTCATTCATTGAGGCTCATTTCTAACACAATATTAAATAATAGTGTTAATAATGGGAATTCTTGCTTCACTTATAGGGAAGGCTTCAAGTTTATCCCCATTACAGATGATACATGTGCTTCATTTTAAATAGATACTACTTGTCATTTAAAGGACTTCAGTGATTTCTCTGCTTCCTAGTGTTTTTAATAGGAATACATGTTGTATTTTGTCATGTATTTTCTGCATCTATTGTTACATGATTGTGTATAGAATCCTTCTAATTGTCCTAATAATGATAAAATTCTTTGAAAATTACATGTATTATCTTCCCATAGAGAAAAGTAAATTGCTTAGCCTTGTTGATGCCATAGGGTTTCTTTTTCATGTTTACCTTTTTGTGCTTCTCTTGAGTTTTATATTTGAAAGTCAAATGTCTTTATTCAGCTCTGGATTTTTCATCAGGAATACTGAAAGTCCTCTATTTCATTATATATCTATTTTTCTCTCTAAAAATTATACTTATTTTTGCTATGTAGATTATTCTTGGTTATAATCCCAGTCTTCTAGAATATCATATTGCAAGCCCTCTCCTCCTTTAATGTGGTAGCTTCTAAATCTTTTGTGATCTTGATTATGGTTCCATTATTTGAATGAGCTCTTTCTTGGTGCTTTAAGTAGTTTCTCTTTGACCTAAGAGCTCTAGAATTTGGCTATAAAATTCTCTGGAAATTTTCAATTTGGGATTTCCTTCAGATGGTGAAGAGTAAATTCCGTCCATTTCTATTTTACCTTCTGATTCTAGGGTATTAAGGCAGTTTTTCTTGCTTATTTCTTGAAATATGATGTTGAGGCTCTTTCTTAAGTGATTTGACTTTGATCCATTTTTTACTTTTTTTCCACTGTGTGCTATTTCACATTTTTTCCATTTTTTTTCATTCTTTTCACTTTGTCTTATTGCTTATTTATATTTCATTGGGTCATTAACTTCTACTTGCCCAATTCTAATTTTTAAAGAATTATTTTCTTCAGCAAACCTTTGTACTTTATTTTTCATTTGCCTTTTTTTTTTCTTTCTGTCTTTTAAGGAGTTGTTTTCATCAGTGAATTTTTATTCCTATTTTCCCAAGTTGTTAATTATCTTTTCATAATTTTCTTCCTTTGGTTTCATTTCTTTACCGTTTTTGGTTTTGAAAATATTTTTTAGCTCTTCCAGGAATTATTGTTGGGCTTGTGCTCAATTAATTTTTTTAACCTGTTGCTTATAATTATTTTGACTTAATTACTTTCTCCAAAGTTTGTCTTGATCTTCTCTGTCACCATAGTAGTTTTTCACAGTCAAGTTCTATAGTCAGGTTTGCTCATTTTTCCATCCTATTTCTTGATCCTGGGCTCTGTTCTTCTTGTGAAAGTGGAAGTTTTTTGCACTGTGGTTTTCAGAACTAGTTCTGCAGATTTGAAAGTTTTCAGTGCTTCCAATGTTGTTTGATCTGTGGAAAGGTTTGGTCACTGTTCTTTTGGTCTACACGCTAGTTCTTAGTCAAGAAAGACATCTGACCCCTTGGGACTGCAATCAGTGCTGTTCCTAAGTATCTTTTCTCCCTTGGGAACTGAAACAAAACTATTCTTCAGGATCCCTTGGGTCTGGAAGTGATACTGATGAGAGTTAGGAAAGGGGGAACCCCTTTTGGTTCGGCACAAGGATAGTCTAGTGGTGGCGCAGAGTCCCCTGTAAAGGAATTTATAGGCCTGAAAACCTAGATTGATAAAAAAAGGTTTATTGTAGGGTTTGGAAGTAAGATCAAAAGGTAGGAAAACACCAAAGCCAGGTGGCTCCGGTGGGCAGAAATCCTTGCGTGACCAGTGTTTGGGACCTCTGCAAAGAGTGGACTCCAGTCTGTCTCTTTTTATAATAGGAGGGCTTTGGACAATCTGAAGGGGCCCATGGATGGAGTCCCAGGCTGACCTCCAGCCTGAGTTTCAGCCAGGCTTAGAATTTGAATAGAATTCAGTGGGTCCTTAGATAAGGAAGAAGCTGTTTGTGGGGGTTGGGGAATTCTGAACAGGTAGTGGGGGACTGGGAAAACCCAAGCTAGCTCAGATCCAGTAGGGGCTGGAAAAGCCCGGATATCATTGGAATCCAAAAAGGGTGCTTTTTGACCAGGATTTGTGAATCAAAAATCCTAGCTCCTTCAGCTGTGGGGTGGGGGTGGGGGGTTGGGAATCAGAAAGGAATCTTAAAGGGACCTCAACCCCCATCAATACCACTCCCTCAGGGACACTCCTCCTCCTACTTCTTGACTAAAAGTGCTCCTCTCTGCCCTTGAACTGTGACCCAGAAGTAAGTATAGGTAATGGAGTAGCCAAATATGGTCCTGCTTCCAGTGGTAACACAGGAGTACCCTGTAATCTCTTTCTGATCAGTTGCCAGGTCTCCCTTACCATCTCTGGCTTAAGAGCTCCTGAAGCTGCTGCCTCTTCTTTCTCTACCATCTAGTCCTAACACTGGTGTTTTATTCACTTGGGCTGCTTCCTTCTCTATGTCACAGATTTCTTTAACCTCCTGTGTTGTCTTGGGCTGGTAAAATGTCTCACTGACTCTGCCACTCCAAAATTCAATTCAAGGCATTGTTTAAAATTATTTGGAGAGTAACATTGGGAGAGCTCAGCTGAATGCTTTCTCTACTCCACCAGCCTGACTCCACTCCAGCTGGTTGCTTTTTTTTATAATCTTACTTAAAACAGTGCCTAGCACATAGTGAGAGCTTAATAAACGTTTGTTGACTGAAGGATTGATTGATTGCCACAGTCCCATCCAGGAATGTGAATACCAATACAATACAGTATTCCTAGTTTAATGACCAGGGAGTCCTTTCCTTACAAGTATATGCAGAGTGTCCAAGTGATAGAATTCCCAAGTGGACTTTAGGCATTCTGAAATGGATTCTGATAGGCTAATCACACAGGGAATAATTGTTTCTTTGGCTGCAGTTAAAAAGCTGGAATTGGAGGTACATGCATTCAAAAGTCACTAGTCTATGTCATCTTTGCTCTTGGTTTAACTTCTTCCAGTCTGACACCATTCTAATAACTCATTGTTTTATAAGGGGAGAGGCCAACATGTGACCTGTAAATACAAGTCTTGATTATTTGCTTCAGGACTTGTTCTTTGGTTTTATGTGAAGGAGATTTGAGTGCAACTTTCAAATCAGAGCCACTGTGAAGTCCAAGGGTAGAATCTGCCGGATTTTGTAGCTAGCCCAGCTTCAGAGGAAAGCAGGGCTCATCAAGCAGCACTGATGCATTCAGACAAACTTGAAGGTACTAATGAAATGTAAAAACTTCCTTAAGTCTGAGCCCATTCTCCCCGAAGGGAATAGCATTTGGTGAGGGGAGGGTGTAAGGAAGAATGTGCTTCCAAGGTATGGAGGCATATAATTATAACTGTTCAGTTATGTCTTTGAAGCAACTCTTTATAAAACATAATTGATGTTCTTTGGTTGGAGTGAGATGCTAATTCCTAGTGGATGACAGTGGGAGGTACCACACTGGAATGGTCTTAAACTGTTAACATAAGAAAAGAGAGCTCCTCAGGATTACCCAGAGACAAACCTAGAATCCTGAAAAAGAGATTCTGCTTTTTTCTAGAGAATGGAGGCTAGAATATTTGCTACACTTAAATTTTATGGGTGTAATCATAAGCAATTCCCAATATGAAGGATCCTTATGAGATTAATTTGATTCTTATATTTTATTAAGATCTAGGGTATGTCCAAATCATCATAGAATAACCAGATCCCTGATCCAGAAATGGAATAATTTTTAAAGGATGGTATAGTGATTGAGTGTCAGACCTATAAGGAGTCTCAAGGAAGGAAGGCAGACTCAAGTTTAAATCCAGCTTTAGCCATGTACTAGTTGTGTGATCCTGGATAAGTCACTTAACCTTGTTTGCCTCCGTTTCTTCATCTACATTATGAGATGGAGAAGGAAATGGAAAACCACACTAATATATCTGCCAAAAATAAAAAACCCAAAAGAGGTCACAAAGAATTGAATATGACTAAATAGCAACAACAAAATGACTTTCTTAGGGTAATACAAGTAGTATATTTTGGTGCATCTAGGCAATAATCCAAGTCAATTTAAAAGATCTGCATAAGGGAAGAATGTCTCTTTATACAAGGGAGCACTCCATATCTGTAACAACCCAGGTCTATATCCCATTACATTATTGTAATTTTTGCCTTGTAATTTTATTTAAATAGGGATTTCTAAGGAACTTCCATTACTAATGTAGTTTGGTACCTCTGCAACTTAGAAAGTTGCCCTAATTTTAACATAACATAAGGTCTAGCTATCTAGACCTAGCTATCATATTTCTAAACCTGTAGAATTACATAAGTTTTGTTTTTTATTCTCCCCCTTCAGTTTTTTTTAAATTTTTTAAAATCCTGACATTGATGTTTATTTAGCCCAATCATCACATGGGGAAAGATTTTTAAAGAATGTTTTAAGCTCAAATTATTGTGTTTATTGAGCCACTGCAATGTATATGTAACTTTGTAAATAATTTGAATACCTAATCATTTTCCTGGAATGTAAGTGGCCTATATGTAGAATCATACAATCTTCCTTTTGATTTGACCAAATGTAATGTTCTGTTTCTCTAAATGGTAATCGTTCTCTATGTGCAGGTTTCTTGGGGAGCTTCTAGAGGCAGCCTTAGTTTCAGTGGGTTTCTGCCTTTTGAATCTCCCAAAGTCCCTGAAGTTCTCTCCTTGACTGAATCCTGACTCTGAATCTCCCTCCCAGAGCTTGTCCTTTTCTATGCTCTCTAAAGGTGTGAGTTTAATGTGTAAACCAATAATGGAACTCCTTTAAAGGTTTAAACTCCTTTAAAGGTTTGAACTCCTTTAAAAGTGTGAACTAAGTACTTAAGTACTTAATACTTAGTACTTAAGTACCTTATAAGAATTCTAACATCTCCCCCTTTCTTTTGATTTAGAACATAGGGTGGTCATGACCTTGAAACAGATATACATAAATCTATCAATATGGGAGGTATTACACATAATTACATAAATTACATAAGCACATAATAACATAACACATGAGGAACATATCCATAAGTCCTAGTAGTAGTCCAAAAGGAGTCCATTGTCCATTAGTTCATGTGCCAAGAATCCAATAATTCCTGCAAGTTTTAATGTCCTACAATAGTCTCATCTTGTGTTAGGGAATCCAATGATTCTTGCTGGTTTTAAAGTTCTTTAACAGTCTCCTTATCAGCTATGCTCTTTCAGTGTCAGATGTTTCTTAGATCTTCTCCTTTGTTTTGAGGTTTTTCTCCTTTTCTGTCTCTCTCCAGGTGCTTGTTGCCACCCATCTGCTTCCTTCTCCATCTGTTTCCTTCTCTGTCTGTAAAAATACAAGCAAACCCTCTCTCCCAGGCAGTTACCCTATCTAATTTCCTTCTATTTACCACTTTCTAAATCTCTTCTCATCATCTGGCAATTACACTGGAGCTGTTTGCATTGGACACTGCCCTGTTGGTTTAAAAAAAACCTGTATTCTCCCCAGTTGCAATCCCCTTTCTGCCATGTGATTGCTTTTCTGCTGGTTGATCAAATCAGAGTCCTGACCTTCTAAAGGTTCCCTGGGTGTAACCTCAGCTGCCATCATTCCCTACCTGTTTTTTGATTGATATCTTGGGGCTGGGCTCTGCCTCTCATTTCCCTGGTTCAGTCTACATTCTGAGCCCCATTCTGAAAGCCCTTGTGGTATTTTGAACATAGAGTTTTAGGTCTTCTCTCAGCCTGTCTTCTCATCCTATCTCCATATCCACACTGAGCTCTTAGATGTCCAACTTTTCCACATTGAAAACATCGATGAGTTTCTCTAAAAGTCCCTTGCCAAAAGGGACCCTGTCTTTCCATGTTCATCATAGTCTGGGTATAATAAGCATTTGTGCCCACTGTGGCACAGCATCTTATGATCTCTTCTAAAGAAGCATCTTTGTGTAGTCCCCATATAATTCTCTTTCAAACTTTGTTAGCATTTTCCATAGCCAAATGTCTAGTCATTATTTCTGTAGCTGCATTCTCTCCAATAGTTCTTGTGACAGCAGTATGCAGACATCCCACAAGATCCATGAAAGGTTCATTGGGACCTTGCTCTATTTTTGTGAAGGCTTCACCTCCATCTTTCTATCCAGGGAGGGAACCCCAAGTTTTTGTTGCAGCCATTTCGATCTGCTCATAAACTGTTGTGGGGTAATTAATCTGTTCTGAATTCTCTTCATACTGACCTTCACCAACTAGTTGGTCAAAAGTTATCTGTGTGTTAACTCCTGTTTGCCTATTGCGTCTGACTTGAATCCTATATAATTCATGATACTCTGAAAGCCACAAGTTTTGTCCAGGTTCTAAACATGTCCTTGCTATGGATTTCCAGTCATTTGGGGTTAGGATTTCATAATCCAAATTATCTAGTAACATCTTAACATAAGATGATGTAGCCCCATAAGGAGTGCAACCTTTTTTCAAATACTTAATTTTATCCAAATCAAAAGGAGTGTATCTTCTCCTTTTTTGACCTGAAGAGTCAAGCTCTTCAGTCAGGGTATGCATCTATAAAATCACTTACATCCTGTCCTTCATTTTATGCTTTAAACAATGCTTTTTCTAATCTTGTCATAGGCTATTTAACAGGCAATTCTGTTTGTGTTACTGCCTTTTCCCCTCCTCCTTCTTCCTCCACCCATGAAGGGTTAATTGAGGGAAGAGGAGACGGGAAATGCTCCTGTTGATCAGAATTGTACTTAACTCCATTGTTATCTGATTCATCCTTTTCACCTAATTTCACCTGACTCCTCCCCCTCCTGCTCTCTCTTCTTTTTCCTTATTCTATAACTTATATAATTTCCTAAAGCCAGTTGTATTATATTGTATGTTTGAAGTGTATCTTTGGAAATTGAGTTTGGATTAGAATTGTAGTATTCACCTAGTTGCTCTTCTACTAATTTCCACTCGTCTAGATCCAATTCTAGACCACGGAAAACCAAGAAGATATGAACTGCACAGTTTTTAAAAATTCAGTGATTTACAAAATTATAATCAATCCTTGGCTTTTCATAACCTTGACAATGCTCTCCAAACATTTTCCTTGGAGAGAAACAGAAGGCTGTTTTCTAAAAATTTGTCCCATTTCCCTGAAATTCTACTTTAATTCTTTAACAAAGCTTCCTTGTTTTACTCACCCTAATTTCTGGGTCAGAGAGACTTTTCCATTGGATCAGGATCAGAGGCTTTTCCACTGACATCAGGATCCTGTCTGTCCCACGTTCGGGCGCTAAAATATAATGTTCTGTTTCTCTAAATTGTAATTGTTCTCTGTGTGCAGGTTTCTTGGGGAGCTTCTAGAGGCAGCCTTAGTGTCAGTTCAGTTTCAATCATCACCTCAAATGCAGCCTGGAGTTAAAGTCTAAATGATTTATTGTCTCTGCCAAAATTCTATCTCTTTCACTTGGGGTTGGGCTAATTTTCTGGAGACCTTCCTCTCTCTTTGGTTCCCGAGAGTTCTTGTCTGAGTGTCTTCAGCCAGCACGAAGGTTGAAGTGGGAATGAATCAGACTCGGCCTCCAAGAGTGTGGGATTGTGGGTTTCTGCCTTGTGAATCTCCTGGAAGTCAATCCTAGTTGTGAATCTCCCAGCTGAATCCTGACTCTGAATCTCCCTCCCAGAGCTTGTCCTTTTATATGTTCTTTAAAGGTGTGAGTCTAATGTGTGAACTAATAAGTGAACTCCTTTAAAGGTTTGAACTAAGTACATAAGTACCATGTAAGAATCCTAACAATGACTGACAATATCCAGAAAAAGTATGTAGACTTCTCTACCAAAAGGACACATGGACACATACCTATGAAAGAGGAAAGATGTATGTGGGGTGAGGGTAGGTAGAACACAATATGCACAATCCAATGTGAAAGGGAAAAAGAAAAGGTCTTTGTGAAGAATAATCAAAATGAACATTTATGTAGTATTTAAGATATGCCAATTTCTTATCCATTTTTACTTTGTCTTCAAGACTACACTGTTGTGGGTGTCCAGGTATTATTATCCCTATTTTTCCAATAAAATGCCAAGTGCATAACTAGCAAGTTTAAGACAATGGGATTTGAATTCAAATGTCTAATAATTCCAAATCCAGTGTTCTTTCACTGCCATTCTGGATTACACAATTGCGTTCCTTCTACTTAAAAAGCCACTGTCCTCAACCCCACTTGCCTGGACCATTTAGCCTCCTGCTCTAAACATATCAATCCCCTACTCAATAGATTCCAGTGCCTCCCTCTTATCTATAGGATCAGATAAGGATTCAGATCTATAGGATTCAGATTTCTCTGAAAACTTCACAGTTATGGCCTCAAATTTCTTTTCCAGTGAGTTAAATGAAAAGTCCAAGAGACAGTTTCAGGGTAAATAATAATCAATTTATTAGACTAGCTGCAAATCCATAAGTTGTCACTGGTTCTCTCAATAACCAAAGACAAAACCATGAAGATCTCTAAATACTTAAAAACCTCTGGAAAAGGAGGTTCCCCCGCCTCCGCCAGGTGAAATACCAGGTGAAATTATTAAACATTGAGGAGATGGGCTAAAAATCTTCAACTTCTCTGGCTGAGAATGTGGCTTGATTAAGAAGTTCAGATACTTCCCCCAATCTGGACAAAAGAATCCACCTCTATTCAGACTTCTCTGGTTGGTTTTCTCTGTCATGGGTTGGATGGGAATAACATGGATTTACTTCCTAAGGGAAAGAATTCACCTAAATTAGATTCTGTTTGTAAGGTCTCCTGGTTGGGTGGCATCCTATTAAGTATACTTGTGTGACTTCAAAAAAATCTCTTTTCTCTAAACTTTTAATTCATCTGTACACTAGTTAGTTCTCTGATCTATAGTGATCCTATGTGGCACTCTATAGCAAAGTGATAGGCCAGTGACTTAATAGTTGTTCAGTCTTTTTCTGCTACAGAAATTGAGATAAACTAATGGGTTCTTATCTCTCTGAAAAGGAAAAATAGTTATTTGTTAGTATTAAGTGGACTCATGACATATCTGGAAAGAAATGGATTAGAAATGTGAAAGGTGATGGGAAAAGCTGCTAATAACCTTTGTGTCAAAGGGATGGTGAGGAAATAAATGGTTTGGTGCTGACTTGGAGCTGGAATGAATTTTAAAACAGAATTTGATTTAAAAAAAATTTTAATGGAGTTCTTCTAGGAAAATAGGTGAGAGAAGTTGGGAGAGTACTCAGGCTCTTGATTGTTCATTTCAAGATAAGTAAGAAGCAATACTCCCAAAAAGCCTCCAAGAGACTAAATTTTCATTAAAGGAATATTGACCAAAAACAAGGAAAATTTCCCCAAAATGAATGTGTTATGATATTTTTTCCTTCAATATTGCAGATCAGCTTGACCTTTCTGCCAATCCTACTGACTTTGGGTCATGTTCTTGCATACATTCCTCACAGGTATCTAGTCAATGTCCTAAAAGCCTTTCTTGAGTTCTTTTCATTCCTAAAGAAGGATAGAGGCTGTCTGTTATCCTCTACTTGATCACCATTCATCTTTTTAAAAACATACATTCCTTCTTTGACAGTCCTTTACCCAACTTTTCCTTTGGAATTCCTTATTAATAATATTATATTTCTTCCACTATAACTCTGGGTTGCAGGATTCTCTTGTCTCCTCATCTCTCACACATAGTCATTTATCCTAGTTTGGGTCAGCTTTCTCTGTCTCTTCTGATGCCATTTAAAAGTTTCTCAGTTCAAAGTAATCAAAGCTATTTATAGCTTCATGGAAAAACGTCCTAAATCAGGGCTTCGTAAACTTTTCCATTCACAAATCCTTTTCACTTGAGAAATTTTACTTAGGATTTTTATTTACAAATATTTATTTAAGATCACCTGGATATATAGATATATAAAATAGGTATACAAATCAAACATTTACTGGTAACAAATCATAATTTCACATTCAGTGATGAGACTTCGTATGGGGTTGAGAATCATAGTTTAAGAAGTTGGGCTCTAAATCACTTACTGATTTAAAAGTGCAAATTAGAGCAGGTAGTACCTCATACCTATCAGATTGGCTAAGATGACCAAAAAAGGAAAATAACAAATGTGTTAGGGGATGTGGAAAAATTGAAACACTAATGCACTGTTGGGGAAGTTGTAAATTGATTCAACAATTCTGAAGAGCATGTTGGAAACGTGTTCAAAGGTGTGTGAAACAACTCATACCTTTTGACCAGCAATGCTGCTACTCAGTCTGTATCCCAAAGATAAACACAAAAAGGAAAAGGATATATATATCAGCTCTTTTTTTTCTTTCTTTTCCAAAGAATTGGAAACTGGAGGAATGACCATCAATAGCTGAACAAATTGTGGTATATGATTGTGATGAAATATTATTAGGTTCTAAGAAATGACAAGCAAGATGCTCTCAGAAAAACCAGGAAAGACTTACATGAACTGATATAAAGTGAAGTGAGCTGGATTTTAAAACCAAAATTCCCTCTGATTACATGGTAATCAGCAATATTGTGCAGTGATCAGCTGTGGATGATGTTAACTATTCTCAGCAAAACAATGATAGAAGACAAGGGATTTATGGGAAGGATTTATGATGCAAAAATGCTATAAATCCCCAAAGAAAGAACTATGAATGCAGATGAAAACATTTTTTACTTTGTCTGTTTTTATTGTTTAGATTTTTGGGGATTCATGTTTTCTTTCACAACAGGACTAACATGGAAATATGTTTTGCATGACTGCATATATATAACCTATATCAAATTGTTTGCCTTCTCAATAGGGAAAAGGAAGGAGGAAGAAAGCTACTCGAAAAAAATTTTTAAATGCATGTTAAAAACTGTTTTTGCATGTGACAGGGGGGAAAATAGTAGTTGTTAAAAAAAAAAAAGTTTCTCAGTTCAGAGAGACTACAAACTCATGACAGTGGAATGAGAATCTTTTAGTAAACCTGTATAATCTCCTAATCTCAGCATGACATTTGACTATAAAAGCAAATTAAAATTAGCTATGGGGAAAAACCAAAGAATTGGCTTTTCTATAGCTAACTTTTATTGTTTTGTAAAACCAAATGTCTTGCAGGGATTAGGAGACATTGTAAAGTCATTGATGAAAGCCACTCTGTTCTAGTATACTGGTCCCTCTGGGCTTGGATACTTGTATCTACTGGCAAATGATAGGGAGTGAGACATCCAAAACCATCCTCCTAACTGCTGAGGTCAGCAGCTAAAATAATAAGCACCTATATCCTACATTGTTATGAAGGTCAAATTAGACAATGTATAAAAATCAGTCTGCAAACCTTCAAATGCTACATGAATATGCTTTTGACTCTACCTCAGTCAATAATTCAATAAGTATTTATTAAGTGCCTACTATGTTTCAGGTATTGTGCTAAGTTCTGGCTATATAGAGGCAAAAGATTGTCCTTGTTCTCCAGGAGCTCACAATCTAATAAGGGGAACCACATACAAACGATTGTGTATAACTAAGGTACACACTAGATAAATTTGAAATAAAAGTCAAAAAGCATTAGAATTAAGAGGGTCTTCTTATGGCAATACAACATAATTCCCCACTCACATAGTGGGAACAAAATCTTCATCCTTCAGATTCAGAATAATTATAATAAATAATTGGGTTCAATTTCAAGTCCATTAACAATGAAAAACTCAACTTCTATCTGAGCATCCTTTTCTTCATCTGTAGAAGGGAATTGGATGAGTTGAACTCTAAGGTCACTTTTACCCCTAAATCCCACGATCCCATTACTGCTTTCCAGTGGAACACCACTTCTCTAGAGAAAAAAAAAAAACTGATTAGCCCTTACAAGAAAAGGGAACACAGAGACTAATGTTATAAGGATAAGATTTAGTTTTCCATCATCATTCTCATTAACTATGGGGTAAGTCAGGGAGAAAAAACTCACCTCCGTAACTTGGTCATATTGTTAGATATATTTTTAAAAATAATTAAGATTTTTTAAATTGTTTCCTAAAGGGAGCATTGGATTGTGAAAAGAGCATGGAACTTGTAATTTGAGCTGTATTGATTTCCAGCTTATCTGCAAGATTTTAGGCAAGTTATAACTCCAGATTTCAATTTCCTCCCCAGTAAAATAAAGGTATTAAAATTTGATGATTTTTTTCCTTTTTTCCTTTTAAATTTTTATTGATTCACTTTGTTTTTTGACTTCACTGTCACTCCCCATTCATCACTTAGTAAGCTATCCCATTTAAATCATAATAAAAGGGGGAAGCAATTTAGCATAATCAATACATCACTTGTATCTGACAATATATCTAATATTTGGATCTGTCCCCCTCCTTTCAAATAAGAACTATTTGATTTTTTAAAACATTGAGAAAACTGGAAAGAAAGTAATCTGAAAAATAATTAAGTATAGAAGATATCATAAAGAGACCAAAAAAAGAAAGAAAGGACTCATTTGCACAAAAATATTTGTAGCAGCTCTTTAACGGTGGCAAAGAACTAGAAACTTAGAGAATACTATGAATTGGAAAATGAGTGAAGAAGTTATGTATGGTACGCGAATGTGATGGAATACCATTGTCTGTAAGAAATAGTATCAGGGAAAGTTTCAAGAAACCTGTTAAACACTACTATAAACTGATGCAGAAAAAAAGTGAGCACAACCAGGAGAATAATTTACACTATAATATTATGAAAACAAAAACTTTGAAAGTCTTAAGAATTCTAATCAATATGATGACCAACCTCAGTTCTGTAAAACTCTTGATGAAGCATGCTGTTCACCTCCTGATAAGTGACAAATGTGTATTTTTATATTTGCTTTTCTTGATTATTTGTGTGGGACAAATGGAAGGGAGGGAAAGACAATTTAGGAAATGGAAAGATTATATAACAAATATTCTACTTAAAATATAACTTGCCAAGTCCTAGTCCTGGGTTAGGAAAGTTGCCTTTTATCAATCATTTTAAAATTCATAAAGGATTTCTATAAGCAAAAGCAATCATAATAAGATATCAACACTTGTGAGAGTTTGTAAACTGCAAAGAATATATCCAAGTCAGTCAAATCACATGAAATCTCTTGCCCTGGGTCATACTGAAAGATTGACTCCTTCCACTATACTACTTATGCCTCTGTAGATAGTAAGCACTTAATGTCAGTGTTCTCATTTTATAGGTGAAACAAACAAATTTGAAATGATAATATTGGTCCACATGAGAATGATGGATAATCAAGAGAGTAAGGGATTCCCTTTTACTAACTCGAAAAACATGGTCCAATACACTGTTCTACCTTCAAGATTTTGTAGTTGGTCAACTTGGCTTCTTTATGTATTCTCTTTTTAGATTGAAAAGCAAAATAATAGGCTAATTTAATTTAACATTCAAGAAGACTAAAAGTTTAAACTTGTTGAACCTTCATTTTAGGGATCTCCATGTTATTTAATAATCCTGTACATTGTTTATGGGTTAATCTCCCCACTTGAGAGAATAAACCCTCCTATTGCCAACAAAAGAAATTAAGTTTTTATTACCATTGAATGAAAGTTTTTTCTTGTATTAGTCATTTGTTTAGGTGGTCACTGGAGCAAATGAGCAAAGTATAATGGGAAGTACAAGTAATTGTTAATGTTGCTGAAGGCAGGGGGATTACAATTTTTAAACTTTGGTCAAAGGGCAAGGGCCTTGTCCTAACTCAGTCTCTTACCAATTTATAGTATGTTCTTAGGCCTTTGTTGGGATATAAAATTTTAATATGACATTTAGTCACTTAATTCCAATTCAGCCTTATGAATATTTGTTAAGGAACTTCTATATGGAGGTAGAATCGGCCTTGTACAGTGATCTTGGGTAAGTAACTTAATATCTTAGCACACCCAGGTGACTCGCTAAGATTCTAAATTGCACAAGTGCTTTTGGAGAATGATAATATCATATAATGTCTGCAATATACTAGGTACCTAATAAATGTTTGTTGATTAATTGATATCTAAGAAGGAGAACTGAGAAGGATATGGAGCTGACTTTTTCAGATGATTAACAAAACTGAACTAAACTATAAATGTCAGACTTAAAAATTTTCCTCCTCTTGTATGAAGGGTTGGTTCTGCTTGGCCTCAGAGAACAAAACTAGGAATGGATGTAAATTGTAAAAATACCAAATTCAACTAGATTTAAGGGAAAATTTCTTAAAAGCTACACAAAAATGAAATAAGTTGCTGCCTTTGAAGACTGTGGATTGCTTGTGACTAGACATTCTTAAGCAAAAATTGTGTGATTACATGAATACTTGCAGATGATTGTGGGGAGAATTCTTGCCCAGGTATAAGCTGGGCTAGCTGATCCCTGAAATTACCTCTGGGTATACAATTCTATGAAAATTGTCTTATTCTATAGGATAATTAGAAATTAACACAGTGTGATAGAGACAGTATATAGAGATATAGTCTTAAAGTCAGGAAGTCTGGGAGAGTGAGGGTCTTGTTACATACACAGACATGTTTTTTAACCCTTCTGTATGTGAGCAGGTGCTTAAGAATGTAAGTTGCAGAGAAGGTACCAATCAGAGTAGAGGGAGTAACTCTTAGTGACTACCCTCCACACAAAGGAAATCATAGGGCCTGTAAAAAAAATTAATTCCATCCAATTAATGTTTTCCTGAAAATTTGGTTATAAATCATACTTTTATAAATCAAATAATCTTTCAGTATGAGAAGTAGCTTTCTATTTAAACCAATTTTGCACTATTGGTTTGAAAAGCAAGGAATCATTTCCTAGTTATATAATAATTATCATCTTTCTGTTATTGTTGTTGGGTTGGGTTTTCTTATAAAGAGAAACAACTGTATAATTCATAGAATCTTAGACTTGGAAGGTATCTTAATGGCCAGTTGCCTTGGTTTTCTTTTCCCTTTGTAATATAGGTGACAGACAAATGGTTATTCAGTTTTTATCTGTAGACCTCTGACACAAGGAATCACATATCCCAAAGCTTCCCAGTCTACATTTGGACAGCTCTCGGAAGTTCTCTCCTACACCAAATAGAAATTTGCTTTTTTGAAACTACCATCCTTTACTTCTAGGTCTATCCTGCAAATATCTCAAGATTGTTTTAATTTGCATTTTCCTAATTGATAATGATTTAGAGCATTTTTTCATATGACTATAATTTTTTAAATTTCTTCATTGGAAAACTTCCTATTAATATCCTTTGACCATTTATCAATTGGAGAATGATTCATATTCTTATAGCTTGACAAAGTTCTTAATATATTTGAGACACGAGAACTTTATCTGAGAAACTAAATTCATATTTGGGGCTATCTAGTGTTTAAACTGAATCATCTCTATAACCCATCAGATGGACTCCCTGGAAATATTTTATTACAGCAGTCAAAAACACTGAATTGACTGAAAAAAATCTCAAGTTCACTTTTTCTATCTAGACATGACCTAAGAGGATTATGACATTAAAAACTATTATCAGTACATGGCATGAGATTAGGTTTTATGTAGAATGAGTTTACAAACTTTGGTTGAAGTGATGAATACTTTATTTACTACATTAAAATGTTAGCAATAAAATGAAAAGGCAATTCATGTAACTCTGGTATTAGTAGAAGAGAGAGGACAATTAATTTATTTTAAGAGATTAACAACAACAACAACAAAAAGCTTCACTCACAAACTATATTCTTGCAGATCATAGGGAGAAAAAAAAAGCGAAATAAAGTGATTTTTCATGTTAATCCAATATATTGTGCCTCCCTAGAGAATCAGTGTACTTGGCATTGAGAATACATATCTAAAGTAGAGACATTCAATTGTCTTCCTCTCAGCAAAACCTAGCAATTTCCTTTTTGGTACAAGATGCATGACAACAATTATATGCTATTCCAGTGATTTCATCTCTCTTCTTCCGAGAATGTGTCCCCCATATCAAGTCATATTGTTTCAGAGGAGTGGTGGTTTTGATTTCATTTTTGCTTTTCTCAGTAGCTTCCTTGAATTCATCAAAACCTATCAGGAATTTCTCCATATTGGGGATTAAGTCTTCAGTGCGATCCTGTCGATTCAACTGAGGAATCAGCCCCTCTTTCCGATCATGCATGAACTCTGTATCCAAATGAGAAGAATAAAGAAGGAGAAAGATTCTTTTAGGTTAGAAGGGGAAATGTCATGCAGCAGGAAATACTTTTATACCAATCTAAATCAGTCAAAGGGCAGTTGGTACAGTGGATAGAATGTTGGACTTGGAACCAGAAAGATTTATTGTTATGAATTTAAACCTGGCCTCAGACTCTTACTATTTATGTGATCCTAAGCAAGTCACATAATCTTATTTGCCTCATATGAACTGGAGAAGTAAATAGCAAACCTACCAAGAAAACTCCAAATGACAGTCAGACACTAGTAAAAACATCAACAACAACAACAGCAAATCAATCAAAGTTTTAAAAACTCATGTGGAATGGATTAGGGGGCAAGGGAAAGGAAGCATATTTATTAGCCAGAATACGAAACAGTAAAAAAAATGAGTAACATTTTGTTTCATTTTAAATTAGGCACCTTAGAGTACTGCAAATAATTGTACTCTTGGTACAATTAATTTCCTTTTCATCTCTTCCTACCTCTCCCTTAATTCTCCAGTGCCTTCTTGCTACATGTCATTTGATCATTTAAGCGAATGACTTTTATAATTTCGGAACAGCCTATACAAAATTTATCTTTTTTTTTTTTAGGAGAAATAACACAAGGTGCATACTAGGAATTTGTAAATAATTCCATTATCCATGTTGATGGAGGATATTGATTGTGAAGATAATGTGAAATATTGGTCCCCAAATTTTAATATTTTTGGGATGAGTTATAAATTTTGATATTCAATTCAGTCATTTGGCAAACATTTGTTGGACATCTCCTATTGTCTAAGCCAACAGGTCTTTCTCTGTTAGATATATACTTAATGTCTCAAGAATTTTTTCATGACCCTTGTAGTCCAAAATATCTAACAATCTGCTTATTAAGTAGTCAGAATGAGAATTTAAAATATCCAAGTGTGTCTGTGAGGGTACCATGGATGACAGTTTAGTCTCTGTTTTAGGCATTATATTACATTCTGTGAGGTTTAATTGAGAGGTGTGATTGGTTTGAAAAGTCCCCATTACTTTGAGAATAGTAAATATTTTGTGGACCTAGAAGGCTGTTTGCTTCACAGAGGAGAGACTGAAGCACCCATCCCACACAGCATGGTGGCTGGTCTAGTTTCTAAGGAATTTTATGGCTGGATTCCTGGGCTGTCCTTTATGACCATTTTCTTTTTCTCCAACCAAAATCCAAAGGGGTTACTGGTCAAACATAGAAGAGTGAGGGATTCTAGGGTTAAAAGAAAAATGCCCCACATCTTAAACCTTCAAAGCATCTGATTCCACGTGGGTTGCATAATTGAATGTGAATGGGGGTCATGATATTATGACTTATTATAAGTGTTTAGTATACTTACTTTACATATTTATATTCCCAGCATTGAGAAAAAGTTTCTTTGGCAAAAAAGAGTCATAAGTAGAAAAAGTTTTTAAAAGCCCTTTCTTAAATCATCCTTGATAAATGTGAATCTATCCTGATTTTTATTTACCCTCTTAAAAAAAAAAGATTCCACAGCTTTTTTCATTAATCCATTCCAATGCTCAACTTATATTGTCATAAAATTCTTCCTTAAATCTAACATAAATCTGTCGTGCTGCAGCTTTAGTTCATTATTTCTGTTTCCCATCTAACAAAGATGAAACATAACCATCTTTTACTCTTTTGATGCTAGATTTGAACTCAGGAAGATGACTCTTCCTGACTCCAGGCTCAGTATTCCTTTGTGTCACTCAAATGCCCATTTGCAACTCTACATTCTCTTTAAAAAATATTTTCTCCACCCAGCAAATTAATAATATTAATGCATATAAACTACCCAAGAAAAACGGTTTTAAACACTTTAAAAGTTATGCTAATTACAAACATTTTTATCTAGTCATTAAAGTTAGCCCCTTAAGGCCCTTTTCTAGGCAACACTTTATTAAAGTAGTTTATTCTTTAATTTTATTTGTAATGCTTTATAATTAAGACATTTTACTAATTCAAATTGGGCTTTTAGTTTGAATTAAAGTCAATCTATTGAATCTATTCTTGTTTCAAGTTTAAAATCTATTGTACCAGCTAATTATTTTCTCTTTCATTTTTAATTGACCTAGATAGTTTCTAAGGACTCTTCTATCTATGAGTCTATGGACTTAAACATTGGGAAGATTAGAATCCCAATGAGACACAAGTTGAACATATGGCATGTATTCAGTCCCTTAAACAAGGGAGAAACCTGGCCCTAACAGGAAAAAAGTGGAAATTGTGAAATTCTATCAGGGGCCATCCATGCCCTTGCAAAAGGACCTGCTTATGGTCTTGCAAAAGGCTGTGGAGACCTACTCAAGCTTTGAGTACCATCTGCTGGCTTCAGCTGATATTGCATCTTCAGTAACTTAAAAACTTTGAACTGATTGCAGGACAGGCGAGACACTGACCCAGGACCATCCAGCATGGGGTGCCCTCATCAGAGAAGGTGCTGTGCTCTATGATTGAATTAGATGCTCAAAGTTAGAGAAATCACCCCACATGTTCATATGGACTATTTGTGTCCGACCTGTGGCAGAGCATCCCAAGCTCATATTGGTCTGATCAGCTACAGTCGGACACACTGTAACTCTACTTAATATAGTGATGTCATTTTGAGGAGAAGGAAGGACAGCAACCAACCAACCAGCCTCTGCCTCTTAAAAGAAACCAATGTAGAGTGGATAAACTGCACATACACTTTATCTCCCCCCCCCATTCCCTGTACACTTATATATCTATATAATCATAACATGCTCATTTGTTCCTTCAATATTCAATTTCTCTGTTTTAAAGTCACTTGTCCCTCCTATTAGAATATATGCCTCTTATGGGCTGGGATTACAATTCTTAGTATTCTTAGCCGTTAGCACAGTGCCTAGAGTAAGCACTTAATAAATACTGACATATTGATTAATTGATTAAAATAGGCCAAACTTTGGAATGCCTACATTCTATTAATATCATAAGCACCATTGATAAATTGATCCAAGGCAATCCCAAAAAATTTTGGATAGAAAAAAGAACTATGGAGACTGAATGCTAATCAGCACATACCATTAAAAAAGAAATATTAATTGAGTATCTACTGTGCTCAAAAGATTATGTTAGGGATAGGAGGAAGTATAAAACTTATCCTTGCCTTCCACTATTTCACAATCCAACTCAGGAGAAAGGGAAGATACAGTGAGCAAAGAAATAGCAATATAAATAGCACAGGCTAACTCAAATAATAAGTATAAAAGAAAGTTAAGAGGAAAGAAGAATCATTTAAGGTTGAGGCTGGGAGGGCTTCACAAAGGAGGTAAAATATAAATTCAATAATACAGCTAGGAATTTTTTGTATCCCCTGTGTGTAGTTAGCAGCAAAGAAGGATGCCCCTCAAATGTCTACTGCAATAGCTTTATAAGAATTCAACTTTTATTACTCATGCCTTGAGATCTTTGCCTTTAGTTGGAGGGATCTTTCCTATCCTTCCTTGCCTGTACAGGAAAGACGTTTAGGTATATTGGGTATCTAATTCCAGCTTTGTTTTGT
Source organism: Sminthopsis crassicaudata (assembly GCF_048593235.1). Taxonomy (NCBI): domain Eukaryota; kingdom Metazoa; phylum Chordata; class Mammalia; order Dasyuromorphia; family Dasyuridae; genus Sminthopsis; species Sminthopsis crassicaudata. Next base: position 634,826,268 of record NC_133617.1, read on the forward strand.
TTGTTTGTTTGTTATATTTTTATTGCTAAATTTTTAGCTTAGGGCATAAGCCTTATTTGCAAGTACTTTGGATATGAATAGTTTTGTGTAATTATCTGAGTACAATCTAACCTAATATAGATCCTACCCTCCATACACTTCCAGGAAATTTGCCATAAATTTCTAACCTACTTCTCCCAGGCTAGTTGCTGGCCCTCACTCATATTTCAGCATACTTTCTCTCTTAATTTTTATTAAAACTTAATAACCACTTCACCAAATTAAAAAATGAAGAATCAAATCCTGACTTAAAACTTCAAATTATATCTTCTTCAGTTTAAAAAAAATGAACTTCAGTGAAATAATTTTTCTTTCTCTGTTACTTTTCTTTCCATGTACTTAGAAGTTTTTGTGATTCCCTTTTTGAGGGGCAGGTAGAAGTTCACGTTTTTAAAATAATGGCATGGTAGATGTTGGATCAAGCCCCAGAATGTTTCTGGAAGAGATCTAAAATCTCTCAAAAGAATTTGATCTAAATACCCAGAGAAGGGAAACTAAGTAGATAAAGATCAAAGAAACTCTGATGTGTGGGTTATGACATACAGTTAGTATTATAAATAAATAAACAATAGGCTCATAAACAAATTTCCAACCACCATTCTCTTTCCCTTTCAAGCCATCTTTCATAGACCTACACACCAAATATTACTTATGCAAAATATCACTCCTCTGGTAAAAAAAAAAAAAAAAAAAAAAATCCTTTAGTTCCTACTTGATAATTTTCAAACATCTGGAGCCCTGAGAGAGAGGGCAGTGCCTTACACCACTGATATCTGTGCTATCTATACTTCTATGGGCATTGGACTGCCTAGATTGCCCCCAATGACTTCCTAATTTATATCGCTGCCTGCAATTTGTTTCCTTCTAATCTGTCCTACAATTTTTATAATAATCTTTCTTCTAAAACTTTTATTTTTATCATCGTAATTTCCCTTCTCCAGAATTTATGACATGACTTATTATTTCAACCATAATTCTACAGTGCAACATTTAAGAGTGTTCACTCATATCTCTCACTCTCCAGCTAAGCAAATCTCTGCACATTTGCTTACCTATCTCCTCTGTAACTTTACTTATACCATTGCCTCAGCTTGAAAAGCTCCCTCACCTTTTCAGTTAATTCATGCATTTCACCCCCTTTCAAAATAGCAAGTTATCTCCAATTCTTCCTCCTTACCCAACATGTCTGACCAATTACTAAATCTTGTCAATTCTAGCTCCATTAACATATTACATACCTTTCCTTCTCAGCATCCACACAGTGACCACTTTAGTTCAGGTATTCATTCCCTCTTACCTAAACTAGGGATTCTTAAACTCATTTCCACTCGCAATACTTTTTTCCCAAAGAATTTTTTATGTGACCCTGGTAACATAGTTATGCAGGTCAAACATTTATTGATAATAAATAAAAATTTCATGACTCCCCCCTCCCACATTCAATTATATGATTCCATATGGTCACATCTACAATTTAAAAAGCTTGACTTAGATGATAGCCACAGCCTACCTCAGGCCTCTCCCCAATCCAATATCTTCCATAAAGACACCAAAATGAATTTCTGACAGTCCAGGTCTGACTTTATCACTAACCCCCTCACTCCATAGACTCTACTGGCTCCCAGTGTACTTATAGAATCAAATAGAAACTCTTTAGCATTTAAATCTCCCTACAACTAATCTCTTACTACTATCTCAATCTTCTTAACATATTACTTCCTTCCATACACTCTGTGATTCAGCCCTACCGGTTTACCTGCTGTGAAGCATATGGAGCGCTATCTCCAAAATCCATGTCTTACATGGGCTGCCTGTCCCCCCATTCTTGGAACGTAGTTCTATTTCACTTCTGCTTCTTGGAATCTCAAGTTTCCTTCAAGACTTTGCTTGAGCTTACTATATACATATATCTATCTATATGGATAGATAGATAGATATAGATAGATAAAGCCTTTCCCAACTTTATCCATCTAGCTTTTTTCCACCCCCCTATATGTAAGCTAGTACATATACTTCCAAAATCATTTTGGATTATTTTAAACATATATTAAATATGAGTGTATACACAAGAACTTGTTTCACTTGGGGGTTTTGTGGTTTGTTTTACTCCCAGTAAATGCCCAGGCCTTAAAATCATAAGAGCAGCTAGGTAGCTCTTATGGATAAAGTGCTAGACTTGGACTCAAGATGGCCTGAATTCAAATTCTGCCTCAAACACTGGCTGGAAGGTCACTCAATTTTTTTTAATCTGGAAAATAGGCATACCACCTACTTCTCAGGATTATTATGGGGATCAAGTGAGATAATTTCAAAATTACAAAAATGAGAGAAATTTTTATTTCCCTCTCTATTTCTTCATATACAGATTAGTCCCAGGAAACATCAGCCTCTCAAGAACATTGTTGATACATGAGATTGCCCAAATCCTCTGAGAACTCTTTAGAAGGAAAAAAATCCTTCCCTATTGGAGATTATGGTGACTGAATTTAGGAAGGAAAAAACCAACCAGAGTAGTCTCTGTAGAGACTGATTTCTTTGTCTAGATTGCTGGAGGTGGCTGAGTCTCTGGTCAAACCACATTATCAGAAGAGGAGCTGAGAGCTTTCAGTTTACCTCCTCATTTCTCTCCTCATTAATTGTTCATCAATCATCGTTGATATTCACATATCAGGGGCATCTCGTTTTCTAAAGGCAGACATTTAGTATCTCCATTAGATGTCTTTGGCTACTGAGAAAAACCACTGATCATCAATTTATGATTATCAACTAATATAATTAATAGATAACTGATTATACAGAAATTGTTTCTTTAACTTTTCATTTATCTCAAAAGTTGTGGGTTGTTTTTTTTTGTTTGTTTGTTTTTGTTTTTTTTAGTTGTCTCCTCCCTCTTACTTACACTATGGAAAGGGGGTCATGATAAGACAGGTAAATGGAGGCAGAAGAACTTTTTACAAGCATATCTAAGTTTTTAAGTCTCATCCCCTCTCAACAAGGCTCTTCCCATAAAAAGATCTAGACATTCCTCAAACTCCAGCTCTTCCTGTGTTTAGAAAGGGATAGCAGGGCAGCTACGTGGCGCAGTGGATAGAGCACCAGCCTAGAAGTCAGGAGGACCCGAGTTCAAATTCGATCTCTCTGCGTGACCCTGGGAAAGTCACTTAATCCCAGCCTCAGGGGAAAAAAAGAAAGGGATAGCAAGGATTAAGCACAGGTATAAGGATCTCATTGTAGTGTTTTTTATTGGATTTGTCCTTCCACTTCCCAACTTCTGACATCCCAGGAACGGAAGGGCAGAGAGAGAGGGGCAGAGGGGAATGGGACTGGGAAGAGACAGCAACAGAATTGGAGACTGAAGAAGATACAGAGACCAAAAGAAATGAAGCAAAGGAGAGACAGAGACACATTGAGAAACAGAGAAAGGGAGAGGAGTGAGAGAGAGAGACAGAGGGAGGGGGAATAGACAGAGACAGAGAAAGAAATAAAGAAAAAGAAAAAAGAAAGAAAAATACAACACACATACATATATATTTATTCTATACATGTGTAATTGTTTCCTTTGTAATCCTATGCATCGATGTTTAAAACCATTAGTCTGAAAAGGAGGGCATTGAGTACACCAGATAGATGAAGCTGTCCAAGACAAACAAAAAGGTTAAGCATCCTGGACTAAATGACCCCACAATTCTTTTTAGCTCTATATGTATGACTCTAGTCTAGAGTTTTATTCTAAAATCAAAGACAGATCTTTAGTCAGTTTTGAATGAGTTGGAGAGAAATGCTCATATGAGAGAAGAGGGATAGTCTCTTCAAGCTGTTTCTCATTCTGTCTAATCTTTGCGTGGTGAGTTCAAGGAAACTAGGGAAGGGACTCCTTCCCACTCTGTGAAGTAGAGAGGAGTTAGGGGTGGGGTGTCAATGGTAACACTACTCCGGAGTTCTGCTAACACAGTACAGACCTAGGTGAAGAGAAAGTAAGGATAGCCTAGGGAAGAAGTTATTTCGGCTTTCCCTCGAGTCCTCCAACTCAGGGACCTGGGTTCAAATCCCACTTCTGAACACTTTCTACCTTTCACTTAGACTTCCTGAGCCTCAGTTTCCTCATCTGTAAAATGAGGGAGCTGGACTGAATGGCTTCTAAAGTCAATTCCAGCTCTTCATCTATGATCTCCCTAAAAGGGAAGGGGGGGTAAAAGAGGAGAATAGGGATAACTCTCCCTAAAACCCCTTCCATCTCTAAGCCCTCGCATCCCAGGGCTGGGCACTCACCGCTGCTCTGGGAGTCAAACAGCTGCTTCGGCTCCTCCTCCTGTACCATGGAAACCCTCTTCCAGCGGGACGCTCCGCAGATGAAGATCATCGCCCGGATAAAGTCGCGACCGCACAGATGGAGCGGGGCGTCTTCGTTTTCCTCGGCTCTGAGTTCTCGGGGAAAAAAACTCAGAAGCAGCCAGGCTCCCAACAGGTGGGAAAAGATCAGACGTAGTAGCATCTCTGCGCTGGCCGGTGGCGCGCTTCCAGCTGGGTCCCGCTGCTCCAGCAGTTCACTTCCTCTCGCTCGCTTCTGCGGTCGCCGGAGCTTCTGGAGGGCTGCTCTCTGACCGCTTTCACCGGCCACCTGTCCCTACCTTCTCTCTGCTCTGAGCGGTCTTCTTCCACTTTTATAGCCTTTTCACTCCTACTCAACTCCAGAAGCAACAGCTTCTTCTCTTTCCCCACCCCACTGTCTCTCTTCGTCCCCTCCTCTCCCCTCCCTCCTCCCTTCATCCCACACCCCTAGTCCCCAGCCCTCCCCTCCTCAGCCCAGATTCTTCTAAGTTCCCAGTTCTTGACATTTCTTTCTCTTGGTGTATACTCGTGTCTCAGAAGGACACACCCACACCCACCCACACCCACACCCACACCCACACCCACACACACATCCACACCCACACACCACACACACACACACACACACACACACACACACACACACACACACACACCACACACACACACACACACACACACTCACACACACACACACACACACACACACTCACACACACACACACACACATCCACACACACACACCACACACACACACACCACACCCACACCCACACCCACACCCACACCCACACACTCACACACTCACACACACACATCCACACCCACCCACCCACACACACACACACACACTCACACACGAACTAGAAGACAATCCCCCCCCCCTCATTTTTACAGCGGGGGGAAATGAGGCCTCCAGAGGCAGCCTTCGTATCGAAGTCCCCCGACTCCAGAATATAGCAAAATGATTTGGTTTGGGATGCTCAGTGACTTTTCTTTGCAAGAATGGCAAGGGAAAATGATTCTTATTTTCCTTCCACTACTCATCTTATCTTTTTCTTTCCTTCCTTCCTTCCTTCTTTTTCTTTCTTTCTCTTTCTTCCTTCCTTCCTTCCTTCCTTCTTCCTTCCTTCCTTCCTTCCTTCCTTCTTTTTCTTTCTTTCTCTTCCTTCCTTCCTTCCTTTCTTCCTTCCTTTCTTCTTTCCCTTCCTTCCTTCCTTCTTTTTCTTTCTTTCTCTTTCTTCCTTCCTTCCTTCCTTCCTTCCTTCCTTCCTTCCTTCCTTCCTTCTTCCTTCCTTCCTTCCTTCTTTTTCTTTCTTTCTCTTCCTTCCTTCCTTCCTTCCTTTCTTCCTTTCTTTCTTCTTTCCCTTCCTTCCTTCCTTCTTTTTCTTTCTTTCTCTTCCTTCCTTCTTTCTTCCTTCCTTCCTTCTTTCTTTCTTTTTTCTTTCTTTCTTCCTTCTTTCTTTCTTTTTTCTTTCTTTCTTTGTTTCTTCCTTCCTTCCTTCCTTCCTTCCTTCCTTCCTTGTTTCTTTCTTTCTTCCTTCCTTCCTTCCTTCCTTCTTTTTTTCTTCCTTCCTTCCTTCCTTTCTTCCTTCCTTTCTTCTTTCCCTTCCTTCCTTCTTTTTTTTTCTTTCTTTCTTTCTTTCTTTCTTTCTTTCTTTCTTTCTTTCTTTCTTTCTTTCTTTCTTTCTTTCTTTCTTTCTTTCTTTCTTTCTTCTTCCTTCCTTCCTTCCTTCCTTCCTTCCTTCCTTCCTTCCTTCCTTCCTTCCTTCCTTCCTTTCACATCTTGGTCTGCCTCTCTGTCTGTCTGCCTATCTCTTTCTCTGTCTCTCTCCCTTTCATACGTGGTGTTCTCAAAGTCTTAGTACACAGACATATATGTACATGTATGTATATATTTATGGTATATTCTGTATACATGGTATGTAATTTATGTTTGTAAATATAATGTGTGTTTAAAGGGTGTCAATACAGTAGTTTATGTGTATGTATACATATATACATATATGTGTGTTTATGTATGTATGCATGTATGAGGACACTACTACTTGGTGTAGTGAGTACAGAGCTAGCCTCAAAGCCAAGTTTCTGGCTTTCTAAGTTCAAGGAGCACCTCTGTCTCCACAAGCCTTAACAAATCATTTTCATTTTTCTGAGAGTGCTCTAAACAATTCGCTAAGATTATAAACTGCAGAGAGAGTGCTGATTTGTATTGGTGGAAAGAATGAAATCACAAGTTATATACCTCTCACCATGTATTGACTATCTAATTGACTGCTAATTTTAAAAACATATTCATTGTCCCTAAATATGGAATATATTGATTTTTAAATCTGAAGTTTTATGCAAGTTCCTGGAAGATTGATGCAGTGCTTTCATAAAACAAACTTCACATGTGAAGTGGTCTTCTCTTTAAGCTTAATTAGGATCTAACCCTCTTTTAATATCCTCACCACAACCTCTCAGATAGTTAAGCTATTTTTTTAATCATTAGAACTCTTATTCAAGAATTTTTTAGGATTTGCTGTAAATATGGTAAGTGACCTCTCACTAATAAAAAATACAAATATACTAATGTCTTTCTGTTATATAACTGAATAAATCAATATTTCCTCTTCAATATGAAGAGAATAACTGAATGAGTAAATTTGAATGGCAAAGATAGTATTTACATAAGAAAAAGGGTACTAAAGTGAAGCAAATCCTTTTTACAAAAAATGGTTCCAATAGCTACATCCTATAACACCCTATACATTTGCCACATAACATGTAACACTAGTGTTAGTGCAAGAATGCAAATCAGTTTGCTTGATGTTTTCATTATCCAACAAAGTAATGTAATATCTCAATTGTCCACTGGGAGGTGTACTCTTTCAGTGACATGTTTAATCTATTCAACTTTATGACTATGTCTCAAAGTTTGTCCAACTCATGTTCATTGCTTCCATGACACTATTCATCCATCTCATCCTCTACCATGCACTTTTCCTTTTGCCTTCTGTCTTTCCCAACAGGTTCTTTTCCAAAGAGTCTCTTCTTCTCATTATTTGACCAATGTATTTAAGCTTCTGCTTTGGTATTTTTCCTTTCAATGAATAGTCTAAATTAGTTTCTTTAGATATTGATTGATTTGACATCCTTACTCTTCAAAGAGACTTTTAAAAGTCCTCTCCTGTACCACAATTTTAAAGCATCAATTCTGACGTGAATCTTCTCTTCCTAGAATGTGATTGAAACTACCTGGTCCACCAAAGGCTTCATTATGCTTTTGTCACCAGAGGATGCTCATCTTGGCTATTCCTCTGCATTGTTTTGAGGTAAAACTTCAAGGAGTGATATTAAACCGTATAACTCCAAACTGGCTTCTCGAACCCTGCTTTGGCCCCCCTTTCTGCTCCAGAATCTTAATGCTTGTGCAGGCTGATTTTCAATAGCTATCCCAGTCTCTATTTATAATCCCCAAGGTCTTGCTGTTTTAACTCGTGGAAGTACCACATCAGAGAATCTAACAAATGCAACAGCTGCATCTCATTCAGCAAGTCTAGCTCCAATATAGCCACTGATTCCTTTAATTCTCCACACTGTAAGCAGGATAATAGAAGGGAAAGGAGCCCAGCCCTGTTCACTAGCACATATACAGTTTTATCTCAGCATTTCCCTGCTGTTGGTGAAACTCCCTTTCTAAGACCTTCACTGAGTGAATGTGTCTAAATTATCCACTCTCTCTGAGGAACTGTAGTCATCTTTGAATTAGAGTTAGATAAAATGTAAAGACAAGATAGCATAATCACCTTGCCAACCAAAGTCCATATAGTCAAAACTACGGGTTTTCCAGTCTCAGTGTATAAGCTGTGAGAGTTGATTATAAAACAAAGCTGAGCACAACAGTATTGACATTTGCAAATTGTGGTGCAATAGACTTTTGAGAGTCCCTTGGACAATCAGGAGATTAAATCGATTGATAATTAAGGAAATTAATTCAGATTATTCATTGGAAAATTAAATACTGAAACTGAAGCTTAAATATTTTAGCCACCTAATAAGAATACAGGACTTATTGAAAAAGCACCTGATGTTGGGAAAGAGGACAGCAGAAAATGAGATGGATAGATATTATGGTGGAAACAATGAACATTAACTTGGAGAGACTTCAGGAGATAGTGGAGTATAGAAGGCTCATGGGTTCACATCAATACAGGAAATAAATAACTAACTTGGAAAAAAATAAAAAATAATCTTAGAATTACTAGAGTACCAAAATAATCTTAGACTTCTAAAAATTATGACCCACTTTCCACCAAAAGAGACTGGATATCATTTCAAAAAACTGAGGGAAAATTATCTAGATCTACTAAAATCAGAGGGCAATGCAAAAAATAGAAAGAAACTCTACAAGGGACCTCTTAGATAAAACCCAAAATAAAAACTCAAAAATTTCATGACAAAACCCAAAGTTTCCAAGTCAAAAATGAAAAATGAAAAATGTTTTCCAACCAACCAGGGGAAAAAAGATAAGACAGCAAAGGCACAAATTTTGATCTGGAGAACTAGAAATTCCCGCCCCCTTTTTTTAAATTTTTACCTTTTAATTGAGAAAACTATATTTTCTTACTTCTCAACCTAAGAAAAATATGCAAGAATTAAATATTTCCTGTCCATCTTTTAAATGTCAGAATGACAATTTAGAATTCATTTAAAAGAAAAATGGAACCAAATTCTACATAGTAATGTATTTCATTCAGTTATTTAACAATATGTAAACAACTATCTTTGCTAAAACATTGGTCTAAATAAGAAATAATCTCTGTCTTCAGGGAACTCTTAGTCTAGTAAACAAATACACAGATAACTAAAGTATAAAACATTACATGAGAAGTTCATTAAAAATGCAATACAATACTAATGGATAATTAAGACCAACAATTAAAAGAATAAAGAAATCTGGAAAAGTTCTTCTTGAAATAATGAAAACTGGAAAAAAGCAAGACCAGAATAATAACATACCAGTCTAACTACAAAAAAGTAAACAAAAAGGAAAATGAATGTGGAACAATGGATAAATAAGAATCCTAGTGGAGACAGAGTAGAATAGAAGAGTTCTTAGGCTATTTTATATAATTAAATTAATTAATTGAAATGTAAATACTTAGCACATCTAATTAATTGTATTGTTCAGCGTAAAATTTTTGTAAATTTTTTGTTTATAAAACATCAAGGACATCAAGGAGGAGATAAAATTTGAGTTGAACTTTAATGGAAAAGAGGGAGAGATGATATTATAGGTATAAAGAATCATAGTTTATTTTGGTCAAAGATTCAATGAAGTATTTTAAATATTCCTTGATTTTCCTCTAGTAGAATATAACTACCTTAAAGATAAAAGTAAAAGACTTTATTTGGAATTTTTCAAAATGTGTCATACAAGAGCACTGAGATTTAATTTCATAGCAATTGTTTCCTTCTACTGAGGGCAACTGAGGTAATAAACTTTACTGTCTTTTTTCTCTTCTGTTATAGCAAACAATTGAATGGGAGAATTAATTTGTCTTTTTTGTGGCTTGTGTATCAAAAGGCAATGGAGCTCAGTAGATCATGCAACATTTCTTATGAAAAGAAGGAAGGCATGAAATAATGAAGTACAATGTGGTAGGTCTGTGTACTGTTTGTGCTGTGCTGTGCTGTGCTGTTTAATCAGACAAGGTTAATGATTCTCTGACATATTCACTCGGCAAGGACATCAGCAGAAAGCATAGGGTGCAATGAGTAAGCAAAGATGATTTTTCTCTGCCTAGCTAACTGAGTTTTCTGTGGTGTCTGTGTTTGTCATTTGGATTCTATGTAGGTGTCAGTATTATCTGTGTAATCATTGAGTGAGACTTTGTCAGACAATAAAGGGCTTAGAGAACAGTTTACCCAAATCATTCTTTCATGTTTTATGGATCCCTCATAAAATTAAACTCTCCTTAAACACAGATGACACTATTTAGTTGCCCACTAAAATCAGTAGAATATGTGAAAACAAGATAGAGTAATGGAAAGCTTCCATGGGACTGTCAGAGCATTGCTTTTGACAGCAAAATTCAATTCAATTCAATATGAAGTGCCTACTATGCCCAAGACATGCTAGGTCTTGGTGCTGCCCTAGAATAGAAAAGTCATAAACTTTGATTCTCTAAATTCAATTCTACATAGGAAATGGATCACGGTATGAGATAATATGTCACCTGCCCAATCTTTTTATCTAAAATAGGTTGAACATGAAATCCTAGTTTTGCAGCTTATCATCTATATAATTTTGGGCAAATCATTTACTCTCTTTGGATCTCAGCTTACCTATCTTAAAAATAATCATGATGATAATAACTGGTATTTATTTAAGTGATTTAAGATTTACAAAGAATTCTATATATTACCTCATTTGGGGGTTGGGAAGTAGTGTCTGGTAAATGTTCAACAACCAATTCTTGGGGGGGTGGGGGGGAATGTATACATGCACTTTTAAATTTAACCTGCATTATTAACATTTTTTATCACTTTAAGTCTAGATAATCAACAAAACAATACATCAAACCCTGATTCATAGAATTAGTCTATTTCCAAGGTATAAATGCTAATAACAAAAATTTAACAATATGCTATCAAACACAGATCAACATTATCTTATGAAAAGGCAGAGCCATAATTAGCCTTAGCTATAATTGAACTAAATTCTAGCAGTAGAGGGTATTATGTGTATATGAGAGAAGGGATTCACTGGTAGGAAGCCTTCCCTACAGTGCAGAGAACAGTTCCACCTCAGATGAAGTCATGTTAGAAATGTATAGACCCTCTCCTAGAAGATGTGGACCTCATCCTTGTGCAGGTTGCAGACTCCAGAGGAATTCAATGTCATCATATTAGTTCTGCTCAGGTGTCTCTTAGATCTAAAACTGTGCCTAAGATCCCTGCTCCCCCGCTGCTCTGCAATTATATGGCACAATGGATAGAATGCTCAGCCTGGGGTCAGGAGGACTCATGTTTCAGAGTTATTTCTCTCTCTCTCTGTCTCTCTCTGTCTCTCTGTCTCTGTCTCTGTCTCTCTCTGTCTGTCTCTGTCTCTGTCTCTCTCTCTCTCTCTGTCTCTCTCTCTCTCTCTCTCTCTCTCTCTCTCTCTCTGTCTGTCTCTCTCTCTCTCTCTCTCTGTCTCTCTCTCTCTCTGTCTCTCTCTCTCTCTCTCTTTCTTTATATATATGTTGTTGAAGCAATTGGGGTAAAGTGACTTACCCAAGGTCACATAGTACAGAAGTGTTAAGTGTCTGAGGGCAGATTTGAACTTGGGTTGTCCTGAATCCAGGGCTAGTGCCACCATCCACTGTGCCACCTAGCTGCCCCTTCACTGTGTCTTTTAGATCCATAATGGGAACACACTTTTCTTCCACTAGGAGAGTCTTTGTGGTCCCCCAACAATATTCCCTCTCTCCCTTAAATACACAGCAACAAGATCATTAAAGTTTTTGCCAGGGAAAGGCAGTAGGTGCTGACCATGCAAATACAAAAATAGCAGTCTCCACACTCAAGAGACGTAATGTTCTTTTAAGAAAAAACAACACACATATAGAAAATTAAATATTAAAATATAGACAAAATAGTTTTCAAAGAGGCATTTACAAATGGGGAACAAGGGGAGATTCTTGTATAAGAAGTGGTGTTTTGAGTTAAACTTTGAAGGAAGCTAGAAGGAGGGAGGGAGGAATGTACTCCAGACATGAGGCTGATCTGTACAAAGGCATAGAAATGTAAGCCAGAAAACAAGCCAGTATGACTCGAACATAAATTTTGTAAAGGGGAGTAATGCAGAAGAATAGGATAGATAGAAATTGTGTAGAAGTTTAAAGGTCAAAGAGTAAAATTAAATTTTATCCTAGAAGGAGTATCTATAAGAGTCTTATCCTGTGCTTTAGGAATATCAGTTTGGCAGCTAAATAGAAAATGGATTGGAGAAGAGAGACTTTTGAAGCAATGAGATCAATAAAGGAAATTACCAAAATAAAACAGATGAGAAGTGACAAAGGCCTGAAATGTAATAGGTGAAGAGATGATATTGGGGGTACACCAAAGATGTTGGGGTACTGAGACATGGGTTGCTGTGACATCTCTGAAAGTGTTCAGGCTCAAACTGCATCCAAGTCAAGCATAGGCTTGGGGTAAGGAATGATGCACCCAGTGGACCTCTTCCTTCAGGGAGGGGGCAACTAGCAGAATGAGGGGAGAGTTTATATAGAAAATTGGGCAATTGGATAGAGCAGGAAATTTGGCTAATCTCAAAGGAGATTTTACAAACAGTTTGGACAATCTTAGAAATGTTCTTGTGATTATATTAAGGTATGAGTGAAAAAAGGCAAAAGGCCCTTTTGTTCTAATGAGCATGAGTGAATAACAGGGGTTGGAGCAGCAACTAGATATGCATGGAAAAGGTAAAGGATCCTTTTGATACAATGAAGAGAGAGAGAGAGAAAGAAAGATGAGAGAGAGAGGGCAGGAGGTGGGGGAGAGAGACAGAGAAACAGAGACAGAGAGAGACAGACACACACACAGAAAGGAAAAGAGAGGGGAAATCATTAGGACTGATGTAGCAGCTAAGCCTTGATTACTGATACACATGGAATACACTATGAAAATGATGTAATTTAGCAATGATGTTGAAATCCCCTGATTTTAGGTGAGGCCCCTCTGTTCTAATAACAAATCAATAATCCTAAATCTTCTGGACTTCCCACACTTTCAGTCTAAGAACAATGATCTGTCTGATTCTGAGTAGACCATTTCCAAATCATTGCTGATTGATAATCTGGTCAATAAGAACCAAATTCCTGAGACCACTCCTCTCCTACCACTGGGCCATAGAATTAGCATGTCAATGATAGAAAACTGGATAAAAGAGTCTCTTCTCTCTTAGCATTTTGCTAATTTCTTTTGGAATTTAGCCCATTTGTAATAACATTACAATTATAATAAAACTTTGTCCCTTGACTAGGAAATGGATTCGAGCCTGAAAATTTTTTTGAGACACCTTACAACACCAGTCTATGACCCCAAACTTTTGGGATCCCCTTCCCAACCTCAACAAAAGGAGATATCAAATCCTGAAAAATAAATCAAAGTCAAGAGTTAAGGAATAAAACAACTTTAATTGAGATAGAGTAGCAATAAAGCAGCAAACCTATTACCCTAGGGGGTGTCCCATGAGTGTAGAGTGCAGTGGCTTTCCCAACCAAAAGACCCATGAAAGATTCTTTATACTTTTAGGAAGAGCAAGGAAGGAGGTAGTATAAGCTAGCAAGATTTGTTATGAGACCCCAGTGGCCTTTGGTAATCCAAAGAAGGAAAACCACTTCATTCTATTTATTTTGCCTTACATCCATGAATCCCAATGGAAGAGGGCAAAAATGTTAGAAGCTGAGATTCAGCCTAAGCTAGGTTCTTTTACAAGGTAAAATCTCTGGGTGGGGGTGGGAGGACTTAAGGTATGGTTCAGCTCACTCTAATCAAAAGTAAATATTCTAAGAAAAGGAATGCAAGAAATGACTGAAATTCTGACATTACTAGAATCATTAAGGGAGAGGTGAGTACCATTTGATATTAACACTTTTCTATCATATAGACATTAACATATTAACATATGTTAATAATCTTCTATCAGATAATTGATAAGACTTGATAATTGATTAGATATGGAGAGTGAAGTGACTTAAGATACCTTATAGTTTACAAACTTGGGTAAATAAAAGGATTGTAGTGTCCTGCAGAGAAATAGAATGCTAAGAAGAGGGTAGCATTGTCTAGCCTATGTATATCTGGAGAGAGGGAGGGTGGGGAAATAGTAGATGGAGTGCTGGACTTGGATTGAAAGAACTATTTGGCCTCAGAAACTTACTAACTCTGTAACTCTGGACAAGTCACTTAACTCTGTTTGCCTCAGTTTCTTCATTTGTAAAATAAGTTGGCAAAGGAAATGGCAAATTACTCCAGTATTATGGGTTCATGCAATTTCTCCCAGTTGTAAAATAGTTAAAACTGCCAAAGAGAAACAAGGTCCCCAGATTGGAGTAAAAGTTTTGATACAGTTAGTGGCAGTGCAGAGAGTTGTGAGAATTGGGGTGGGGAATCCCCTGTAGCAGGCGCAGGTCCAACATGACAGAATTTGTGAATCTGAAGAGTCTGAATGGCAGAAAAGGAAAGTTTATTGTTTGCTAAGAAGAATATTATTCACTATTGCTCTCTTAGTGGGCAAATTCTTAATGAGGAATTTTGTCGAGGTGTGTTTGACATCCCTGTTTTGTGAGCAAAATGTTGGCCTGGGGCTCAGAGCTGTCTGGGAACATCAATAAAGGACCATCATTCATAAATCTCCAATTGAATGAAATCATTTGAAGGCTTTTCCCCAGAGTCTGGGGAATTGCCTGAAGGGGATCCGGGCCACCAGCAAAAGACCAATGGAGGGTGATTTGACCAAGATCTCCAACTGAATGAGACTGCTTAACTTGGGGAGGGCATTGTCTGGGAAGGTATACTTTTTCCCATGGGAGAGTCTGAGACTCCGAATCTAATTCCAGAATTCACTCCCCTGTCAGTTTCTCAAGCTGTTCCCCTGGTTGAAAGACTGCCTTTCTCTGAGCAAACAGAACTTTGTGTAATGTTAACTAACTTAATGATGTCTATGTTAGCAAGTTATCTCAATGCACGTGCAGATTTATTACATACATATTATGTAACTACTTTCCTTTCTATACATGCGCTCTAAATGCTTTCTGTATTGACCATTAGCCACTTTTGGGTGATTTTAATCAAATTTAATAAAAAGATTATAATAGGCCTAAGGTGAAAAGCCAAAAGGTGACTGCAAAGATGCCACATGGAAGAAGTGGCAGATAGAACTTAGGGGTAGTTAGAACCACCAGAGTATATGTCTCAAGTTACAGACAGGATATAGAGCAATAAATTTGTCAGCTCCTGCATAGAAGCCTTAGCTGAGAGCCCAGAACAGCTAGCTATTGGTAAGAGGTAGAGTTGGGAATCCAGCTAATTTTTTTTTATTTAGAATTTTTCCACAGTATATATGCATGAGTAATTTTTTTTATAATATTATCCCTTGTATTCATTTTTCCAAATTATCCCCCCCCTCCCTCCCCACCCTCCCCCCAATGACAGGGGCAATCCCATACATTTTACATGTGTTACAATATAACCTAGATACAATATATGTGTGTAAATACTATTTTCTTGTTGCACATTAAGTATTAGCTTCCGAAGGTATAAGTAACCTGGGTAGATAGACAGTAGTGCTAACAATTTACATTCACTTCCCAGTGTTCCTTCTCTGGGTGTAGCTACCTCTGTCCATCATTGATCAACTGGAAGTGAATTGGATCTTCTTTATGTTGAAGATTTCCACTTCCATCAGAATACATCCTCATACAGTATTGTTGTTGAAGTGTATAGTGATCTTCTGGTTCTGCTCATTTCACTCAGCATCAGTTGATTTAAGTCTCTCCAGGCCTCTCTGTATTCCTCCTGCTGGTCATTTCTTACAGAGCAATAATATTCCATAACTTTCATATACCACAATTTACCCAACCATTCTCCAACTGAGGGACATCCATTCAACTTCCAGTTTCTAGCTACAACAAAAAGAACTGCCACAAACATTTTGGCACATACAGGTCCCTTTCCGCTCTTTAGTATTTCTTTGGGATATAATCCCAATAATAGCACTGCTGGGTCAAAGGGTATGCACAGCTTGATAACTTTTTGGGCATAGTTCCAAATTGCTCTCCAGAATGGCTGGATTCTTTCACAACTCCACCAACAATGCATCAGTGTCCCAATTTCCCCACAGCCCCTCCAACATTCATCATTATTTGTTCCTGTCATCTTAGCCAATCTGACAGATGTGTAGTGGTATCTCAGAGTTGTCTTAATTTGCATTTCTCTGATCAGTAGTGATTTGGAACACTCTTTCATATGAGTGGAAATAGTTTCAATTTCATCATCTGAGAATTGTCTGTTCATATCCCTTGACCATTTATCAATTGGAGAATGGTTTGGTTTCCTATAAATCAGGGTCAGTTCTCTATATCTTTTGGAAATGAGACCTTTGTCAGAACCATTACTTTTAAAAATATTTTCCCAATTTGTTACTTCCCTTCTAATCTTGTTTGCATTAGTATTGTTTGTACAGAAACTTTTTAGTTTGATGTAATCAAAATCTTCTATTTTGTGATCAATAATGATCTCTAGTTCTCCTCTGGTCATAAATTCCTTCCTCCTCCACAGGTCTGAGAGGTAGATTATCCTCTGTTCCTCTAATCTATTTATTATCTCATTCTTTATGCCTAAATCATGGACCCATTTTGATCTTATCTTGGTATATGGTGTTAAGTGTGGATCCATATCTAATTTCTGCCATACTAATTTCCAGTTTTCCCAACAGTTTTTTCCGAATAATGAATTTTTGTCCCTAATGTTGGTATCTTTCGGTTTGTCAAAGATTAGATTGCTATAGATGTACCCTTTTTTGTCCTTTGTATCCAATCTGTTCCACTGATCTACCGGTCTATTTCTTAGCCAGTACCAAATGATTTTGGTGACTGCTGCTATATAATATAGCTTTAGATCAGGTACACTTAGACCACCTTCCTCTGACTTTTTTTTCATTAATTCCCTTGCAATTCTCGACCTTTTATTCTTCCATATGAATTTTGTTGTTATTTTTTCTAGGTCATTAAAATAGTTTCTTGGGAGTCTGATTGGTATAGCACCAAATAAATAGATTAGTTTGGGGAGTATTGTCATCTTTATTATATTCGCTCAGCCTATCCAAGAGCACTGAATGTCTTTCCAATTATTTAAATCTGACTTTAATTTTGTGGCAAGTGTTTTGTAATTTTTCTCATATAATTCCTGACTATTCTTTGGTAGATGGATTCCCAAATACTTTATACTCTCAACATTTGTTTGGAATGGAATTTCTCTTTGTATCTCTTGCTGTTGCATTTTGTTGGTGATATATAAGAATGCCGAGGATTTATGTGGATTCATTTTGTATCCTGCCACTTTGCTAAAATTCTGAATTATTTCTAATAGCTTTTTAGCAGAGTCTTTGGGGTTCTCTAAGTATACCATCATGTCATCTGCAAAGAGTGATAGTTTGATTTCCTCATTTCCTACTCTAATTCCTTGAATCTCTTTCTCGGCTCTTATTGCCGAGGCTAGCGTTTCTAGTACTATATTGAATAGTAATGGTGATAGTGGGCAACCTTGTTTCACTCCTGATCTTTTTTTTTTTTTTTTTTTTTTTTTTTTATTATATATATATATATTTTATAATATTATCCCTTGTATTCATTTTTCCAAATTACCCCCCCTCCCTCTATTCCCTCCCCCCGACGACAGGCAATACCATACATTTTACATGTGTTACAATATAGTCTAGGTACAATACATGTGTGCGAATATCATTTTCTTGTTGCACAATAAACATTAGAATCCGAAGGTACATGCAACCTGGGCAGACAGATATTAGTGCTAACAATTTTCATTCCCCTCCCAGTGTTTCTTCTCTGGGTGTATCTACCTCTGTCCATCATTGATCAACTGGAAGTGAGCTGGATCTTCTCTATGCTGAAGATTTCCACTTCCATCAGAATACATCCCCATACAGTATTGCTGTTGAAGTGTACAGTGATCTTCTGGTTCTGCTCATTTCACTCAGCATCAGTTGATTTAAGTCTCTCCAGGCCTCTCTATATTCCTCCTGCTGGTCATTTCTTACAGAGCAATAATATTCCATAACCTTCATATACCACAATTTACCCAACCATTCTCCAACTGATGGACATCCATTCATCTTCCAGTTTCTAGCTACAACAAAAAGAGCTGCCACAAACATTTTGGCACATATATGTCTCTTTCCGCTCTTTAGTATTTCTTTGGGATATAATCCCAGTAGTAGCGCTGCTGGGTCAAAGGGTATGCACAGTTTGATAACTTTTTGGGCATAATTCCAGATTGCTCTCCAGAATGGCTGGATTCTTTCACAACTCCACCAGCAATGTATTAGTGTCCCAATTTCCCCACATCCCCTCCAACATTTGTCATTATTTGTTCCTGTCATCTTAGCCAATCTGACAGGTGTGTAGTGGTATCTCAGAGTGGTCTTAATTTGCATTTCTCTGATCAGTAGTGATTTGGAACACTCTTTCATGTGAGTGGATATAGTTTCAATTTCTTCCTCTGAGAATTGTCTGTTCATATCCTTTGACCATTTATCAATTGGAGAATGGTTCGGTTTCTTATAAATTATGGTCAGTTCTCTATATATTTTGGAAATGAGACCTTTGTCAGAACCTTTGTTTTAAAAAATATTTTCCCAATTTGTTACTTCCCTTCTAATCTTGTTTGCATTAGTATTATTTGTACAGAAACTTTTTAGTTTGATGTAATCAAAATCTTCTATTTTGTGATCAATAATGATCTCTAGTTCTCCTCTGGTCATAAATTCCTTCCTCCTCCACAAGTCTGAGAGGTAGATTATCCTCTGTTCCTCTAATCTATTTATTATCTCCCTCTTTATGCCTAAATCATGGACCCATTTTGATCTTATCTTGGTATATGGTGTTAAGTGTGGATCCATATCTAATTTCTGCCATACTAATTTCCAGTTTTCCCAACAGTTTTTTCCGAATAATGAATTTTTATCCCTAATGTTGGAATCTTTGGGTTTGTCAAAGATTAGATTGCTATAGATGTACCCTTTTTTGTCCTTTGTATCTAATCTGTTCCACTGATCTACCGGTCTATTTCGTAGCCAATACCAAATGGTTTTGGTGACTGCTGCTATATAATATAGCTTTAGATCAGGTACACTTAGACCACCTTCCTCTGAGTTTTTTTTCATTAGTTCCCTTGCAATTCTTGACCTTTTATTCTTCCATATGAATTTTGTTGTTATTTTTTCTAGGTCATTAAAATAGTTTCTTGGGAGTCTGATTGGTATAGCACTAAATAAATAGATTAGTTTGGGGAGTATTGTCATCTTTATTATATTCGCTCGGCCTATCCAAGAGCACTGAATGTCTTTCCAATTATTTAAATCTGATTTTATTTTTGTGGCAAGTGTTTTGTAATTTTTCTCATATAATTCCTGACTATTCTTTGGTAGATGGATTCCCAAATACTTTATACTCTCAACATTTGTTTGGAATGGAATTTCTCTTTGTATCTCTTGCTGTTGCATTTTGTTAGTGATATATAAAAATGCCGAGGATTTATGTGGATTTATTTTGTATCCTGCCACTTTGCTGAAATTTTGAATTATTTCTAGTAGCTTTTTAGCAGAGTCTTTGGGGTTCTCTAAGTATACCATCATGTCATCTGCAAAAAGTGATAGTTTAATTTCCTCATTTCCTACTCTAATTCCTTGAATCTCTTTCTCGGCTCTTATTGCCGAGGCTAGCGTTTCTAGTACTATATTGAATAGTAATGGTGATAGTGGGCAACCTTGTTTCACTCCTGATCTTACTGGGAAAGGTTGCAGTTTATTTCTATTGCATATTATGCTTACTGACGGTCTTAAATATATACTCCTGATTATTCTAAGGAATAATCCATTTATTCCTATACTCTCAAGAGTTTTTAGTAGGAATGGATGTTGGATTTTGTCAAATGCTTTTTCTGCATCTATTGAGATGATCATATGGTTTTTATTAATTTGATTATTAATATGGTCAATTATATTAATAGTTTTCCTAATATTGAACCAGCCCTGCATTCCTGGTATGAATCCTACTTGATCATAGTGTATTATCCTGGGGATGATTTTCTGAAGTCTTTTTGCTAATATCTTATTTAAGATTTTAGCATCAATATTCATTAAGGAAATTGGTCTATAATTTTCTTTCTCAGTTTTCAATCTACCTGGTTTAGGCATCAGTACCATGTGTGTGTCATAAAAGGAGTTTGGTAGGACTCATTCATTCCCTATTTTTTCAAATAGTTTATATAGCATTGGGGCTAATTGTTCTTTAAATGTTTGGTAGAATTCACATGTAAATCCATCTGGTCCTGGGGATTTTTTCCTGGGGAGTTGATTAATAGCTTGTTCTATTTCTTTTTCTGAAATGGGACTATTTAAGCAATTTATTTCCTCCTCTGTTAATCTAGGGAGCCTATATTTTTGGAGGAAATCATCCATTTCACTTAAGTTATCAGATTTATTGGCATAAAGTTGGGCAAAGTAACTCCTTATTATTTCTCTAATTTCCTCTTCATTGGTGGAAAGATCCCCCTTTTCATTTGTAAGACTAACAATTTGATTTTCCTCTTTCTTTTTTCTGATCAGATTTACCAAAGGTTTATCTATTTTATTGGCTTTTTCATAAAACCAACTCTTGGTTTTATTTATTAATTCAATAGTTTTTTTTACTTTCAATATTATTGATTTCTCCTTTTAATTTTTGTATTTCAAGTTTAATATTTGGTTGGGGGTTTTTAATTTGGTCTTTTTCTAGCCTTTTAAGTTGCAAGCCCAATTCATTAATCTTCTCTTTCTCTATTTTCTTCAAATAAGCCTGTAAAGATATAAAATTTCCCCTTATTACTGCTTTAGCTGCATCCCACAGATTTTGGTATGATGTCTCAAATCCAGCTATTCTTAAGGAAATTTAGTTAGTAGTGTTGTTTTGTTTTGAAAAGCCTGGATTTTCTCTGTAAATTCTTTGATCCATAGAAAATGAACCTAAAAAGGTAAAGATAACATCTCTGCAAGACAAGTATCTATGCCAAGAAAACCTCAAATGGTTTTCATGGGGGTGGGAATAGATCTTTAGTCTCATGTTCATTTTTTAGGACCAGGTTGTGAGACAAGGGGAAAGCCTGAATTGGAATATAGTAAGGCTGGTGGTTAGGTTCTAACCTGAGTGAGTATGAGAGGGAAGAAGAGGAAGATGAGTCTGTTAATATACAAAAAAGAAATATGGGGAGGAGTAATTATGAATGTAGAAGCAAAAATGAGGCTACAATTTAGACTAGAAGAGATGGCCTTGGTGCCCAATGGCTTAAGCCCAAATAGAGGAAACAACCAAAATAATCAATTTATGTAATTGGTTCCTTTTCTCTAAAGATTGACTTAAGGTATCTTTCCTGAGAAAATTCCCCAAATATGATTGGTCTATGGTTAGGAAAATTTCATCAGATTGCCCATAATTCTTTGAAATTATTAATTAGCTTGAGCTTTTAAAAGTATATTGCATCGAAAGAATCCAGCCATTCTGGAGAGCAATCTGGAATTATGCCCAAAAAGTTATCAAACTGTGCATACCCTTTGACCCAGCAGCGCTACTACTGGGCTTATATCCCAAAGAAATACTAAAGAGCGGAAAGAGACATATATGTGCCAAAATGTTTGTGGCAGCTCTTTTTGTAGTAGCTAGAAGTTGGAAGATGAATGGATGTCCATCAGTTGGAGAATGGTTGGGTAAATTGTGGTATATGAAGGTTATGGAATATTATTGCTCTGTAAGAAATGACCAGCAGGAGGAATATAGAGAGGCCTGGAGAGACTTAAATCAGCTGATGCTGAGTGAAATGAGCAGAACCAGAAGATCACTGTACACTTCAACAACAATACTGTATGAGGATGTATTCTGATGGAAGTGGAAATCTTCAACATAAAGAAGATCCAACTCACTTCCAGTTGATCAATGATGGACAGAGGTAGCTACACCCAGAGAAGAAACACTGTGAAGTGAATGTAAATTGTTAGCACTAATATCTGTCTGCCCAGGTTACATATACCTTCGGAATCTAAAGTTTATTGTGCAACAAGAAAATGATATTCACACACATGTATTGTATCTAGACTATATTGTAACACATGTAAAATGTATGGGATTGCCTGTCATCGGGGGGAGGGAATAGAAGGAGGGGGGGATAATTTGGAAAAATGAATACAAGGGATAATATTATAAAATATATATATATAATAAAAATTATTAATAAAAAAAATAAAAAAAATTAAAAAATATATAAAAAAAGTATATTGCATCAATTTGATATATTTTGTATTTGCTTATTTGTATACATGTTATTTTCTTTAATTTAAGTTCCTTGAAAGAAGAACTATTTCTTTTCTGTCATTGTATTGCTAATGTCCAGTATTGTGCCTAGCACATAATATGCATTTAATAACTGTTTCTTGATTGATTACTTATGATTTTAACATGGACTGGTATGCATAAAATACTGAAAAAGGGTAAATATATATTTAAAATATGTAATATATGAAATATTTAAATATATGTATATATTTATGTAATATGAGAAAGCAGAAAAGAAAGAAAAAAGGAAAAAAGAAAGAAAGGAAGGAAGGAAGGAAAGTATGAAGAAAGGAATGAAGTAACAAAGGAAGGAAGAAGAAAGACCAGACAAGATGAAAGATAGCTCCTTTGGGATCTCACCCATGGAGATAATGTGTATGCTGATGGTTGTTGGATCCACTGAGTTCAGCATTCACAAACTTTTATTAAGCAACTACCCTGTATCAGAAAATTTGCTAGGTGCAAGGATATAAAGGAGAAAATAAAAAAATCCTTACTCTCAAGGAATTTACATTCTAGCTAGCTAGATAAAGCATTTATTAAGTGTTTACTTTGTGTCAGATATTATGTTAAGCACCGGGGATAGGATCATGGGGAGAAAAAACAGTTGCTGTCCCCAAACAGCTTACATACTAATTGTGGAGAACATAAAGGGAAAGGGAGGAAGAGTACCACACAGAGTCAAGGCTTCTGGGGAGGAAATAGAAAATCCAGATGGTGAGAAATGAATATGGTAGCATCTCCAGGGTGAGAAGGCTATTGAATTCTAATCAAATAAGACAACATATATGTTGATAAGCTGAATCTCCAAGTTACATGGGGATTGGTCATCTATGACTGAACAAGGGTTCTCTCTACCATATTTCCAAGAAGTGTAAAATATGTCCACTTCCAACAACTCTTTTGAAGATTTTTGACTCCTGAGCTCAAGAGACCTTCAGCTTAATTTCCAGGAAAATTAGGCACTAATAGATAGCTGATAGATGGATAGCTAATTCTAGGCAAATCATTTAACTCATTAGAAAGCTAGGCTAGTTTCAAACTCTGATAGAAAAGGGACCTTTTGTAATCTTATGTAAGGATACCTATGGTCACATATTAACTTAGGTTTAAAATATAATGTTAACTGTATTTTATTTTATTTTTAAAAAATATTTCTCAATTACATTTTAATATGGTTTGGGCAGCATGCAAAAGTGTTGTGGGCTTGACACCATTTTCTCACTTACAAATTCCCTATACTAATGAAATCACAGTTCCCTCCCTAGTCCTAATAGGAAAATTAGATTCTTTTTTTTTTTTTTTTTTAATTTTTTTTATTATATATATATATATATATATATATTTTATAATATTATCCCTTGTATTCATTTTTCCAAATTACCCCCCCTCCCTTATTCCCTCCCCCCGACGACAGGCAATACCATACATTTTACATGTGTTACAATATAGTCTAAGTACAATACATGTGTGTGAATATCATTTTCTTGTTGCACAATAAACATTAGAATCCGAAGGTACATGCAACCTGGGCAGACAGATATTAGTGCTAACAATTTACATTCCCCTCCCAGTGTTTCTTCTCTGGGTGTATCTACCTCTGTCCATCATTGATCAACTGGAAGTGAGTTGGATCTTCTTTATGTTGAAGATTTCCACTTCCATCAGAATACATCCTCATACAGTATCGTTGTTGAAGTATACAGTGATCTTCTGGTTCTGCTCGTTTCACTCAGCATCAGTTGATTTAAGTCTCTCCAACCCTCTCTGTATTCCTCCTGCTGGTCATTTCTTACTGAGCAATAATATTCCATAACTTTCATATACCACAATTTACCCAACCATTCTCCAACTGATGGACATCCATTCATCTTCCAGTTTCTAGCTACAACAAAAAGAGCTGCCACAAACATTTTGGCACATATATGTCTCTTTCCGCTCTTTAGTAGGAAAATTAGATTCTTTATGTTTGTAATGAATGCTCCATCAAAATATTATTTGAGACTTAGAGGATATTAGAATCATAGAATTAAGAGCTGGGCAGAATTTTAGTTCAGCCTCTTCATTTAACAGAGCAAGAAACTGGGGCTTCAGAAAACCATGTTGGGAATGATTAACTTTAAATAACCCACAGCTATAGTAGAATTATAATTTATTATAGAAAAAACAGGAGCCATTCAAAAAAGGATTGAAGAATATGTGCTCTTCAAATGCAAATAAGAACATCCTAAAAACATAAATATATGCAAAATATATTAAAACATGCATATCTAAACATCCTAAAAATAATTGAGGCAAAAGCTTCTCAGAACAGCTCTTAAATTAGGGGTCTTCTTCTTCTGGCCCCAAATTGTGTAGTGTCAGTAAGTTCTGATCAAGGACATTAAACAAAAGAATTTTGAAATTAAACTATTTATATTGGGAAGAGCAGGCAACACTGTGAGGTTGACAGATATGCTTTTTCACTGGATTGTATTAAAAAAAAAAAAAAAAACCTCAATGCTCTTTTTTTTTTATTCCTCACTACTTTGTTTCCTGTCACATTTTAATATTGTTACTTTTGCATCATCTCCAAAGATCTTGGAAACAGAAGCATTGTGACTCTTTGAAAGCTGGATAATAAAAACATTTGTTACATAAGTCAAATAACTTTTTTAATCAACCTGTTATGCACAAGCTTGACAGGTCATCTTTTAGTAATGCATCATTTATTTAGCCTGGGCTGAGAACAAACATGTTTCAAAACCAGCTGGGAGCTGTTTATCACAACCAAAAAAAGGGGGGAAATTATCCTTGAATAAAATAAAGAAAAACTGAAATAATTGAACTCCTAGCTTAAATAACCCAATTAAACAACTGATTAATATCAAAGTCTTACAATCAAATAAAATGATGGTAGGCTTAAAGCCAAGGAATATAGGATGTTATAGCTACAGGTTATGTGATATACCTAAAAGGTTAATTTGTCAAAAACTTAAATTTTCAATTAAATTTAATCCTCTTTTGGTTATGCTTGAGTGGGATTATGACACTGTCTAAATATTCTAAGAGGTAACCCATCCCTCAAAAGCAGAATTTAGGCCCCTTCCACTGTGTCTAACTCTTTGTGATTCATCTTGAGAATTTCTTGGTAAAGAAATGGAGTGATTTGCCATTTTCTTCTCTAGGTCATTTTACAGAAGAGGAAGCTGAGGCAAATAGGGTTAAAAGATTAAATGAAAAGTGATCCTGGCAAGTCAGTTTCCTGATCTGTAAAATGATTGAAGAAGAACCCTTAAATTAAGGATTTGAGTTCTAATTCCTATATTTTTTCCTGATCTCTAAATGGGCATAATATTTATACTACCCACCTTACACAGGATAATAGTGAAAAAAGTTCTTTGTAAATCTTAAAGGAGCATAAAAATGTGATCTATTATTATGATCTGAGAGTACTGAGAGTACTGCCAAGGGAAGACTTTGTACAAGCTGGCTCTTTTTGTTCCTTGAATGGTTCAGAGCCATGATTCCACTGCCCTGTGGACAATGTTTATAATACACAAAGACAATGCCAGATAATTTGGAGTGAACAGTTCTGGGAGAGAGGGAATCGGGGAAGGTGTTATGGAAAAGGGAACCCCTGAGCTGAGCCTTGTAGGAAAAGGATTCTGAAAAGTGACTATAAAGGAGAAGAGCATTCTAGGTCTGAGGGCTAGTTTGAAACAATGGACAAAGGTTGAAGAAAGCATTTTCTACTTTTCCATCTAGTAGCTACAGTATCTTAGAAGGTTCTGATATTGTTAAGCTTTATCTAGATAGTTTTGATGGAGGGAGATCTTAAGTTTATCAATAGTAAAAGTATGAGTATATATGTCTGATGGTATGGGGCTGTTGTCTATGTGAATGGAATGCTGCAATGCACTGCTTTCTGATGTTTCTTCTTGGAATCCTCCAGTCCCTTCAAGTCTGGTGAAAGTGTTACCTCTTCCAAGAGGTCTTTTCTGATTGTTCCTAGTCATTAGTATTTCACCCATTCTGTATTTGTTTTGAATTTATTTTGTATATAATTATTTATGTACATGTTTGTCTCCCTCAGGAGAAGGTAAGCTCTTAAAGGCAAGGACTATTTTGTTTTTTGTCTCTGCATTTTCAGCACCCAGCAGGACATGGCATATTTTTTATTTTTGTTGTTTAGTTGAGTTCAATTCTTTTTGACCCTTTTTGGGGTTTTCTTGGCAAAGATGCTAGAGTGGTTTGCCATTTCCTTTTCCAGCTCATTTTACAGAATAGGAAACTGAGGCCAACAGAGTTAAGTGACTTGCCTGTGGTCATTGTTGTTGCTTGTCCTTCATTCTCAAAGA
Source organism: Sminthopsis crassicaudata (assembly GCF_048593235.1). Classification (NCBI taxonomy): domain Eukaryota; kingdom Metazoa; phylum Chordata; class Mammalia; order Dasyuromorphia; family Dasyuridae; genus Sminthopsis; species Sminthopsis crassicaudata. The sequence goes on from NC_133617.1 coordinate 634,853,111, forward strand.
GGACCATGGCATCTGGGAGGTGATGCCGTGACATGCAAGCAAATTATATTTAAGTGAGGGAGGGTTGTGCAAGGTCACCTGCCTTACTTCCTCTCTCAGAGCACTCCATTTGGGTGCAGTGGCCAAATATAGATCAGGATAATTGGAGATGGCCCTGGATCCCTAAGGTCATGTAGCTAATAAATGTCTGAGGCTGGATTTGAAGGAAAAAGAATCTTCCTAACTCCAGGCCCTATATTCTATGGACTGTGCCACCTTGCTGCCCACCTGACACATAATACTTGCTTAATAAATGTTTTTCAACTTGACATTCAAATGAAAGCAGGACATTCTTCTATATTACTTAAGAATACAGTTTCAACCTCATTGCTCTTCTTAAATCTTTAACACATTTTTAGACTCCCAGAAATCTCCTTTTCATAAGTTTAAGAAGCTAAGCTCTAGAGAACTTAATATTTTCATGCCAGGGAACTCCTGCCTTTCTTTCCCATTCCCTCCCCTACCTCCCATTAATGGTTGCCTCCACCACTCACTACATCTAATCTTGTTCTTGCTACTACCCCCAGCCACTTGGATGAGAAGACTTTTGTCTTCTCTTTCCAATTTTGGAATTAAATAAATTCTGTTATTGCTTCTGAAAGTGATGATCGATCTATTCTCCTAGAGTTCCCCTCAATCCCAAAATATCCCTTCCTAGCCACCATTCTTCTTTATGATTGGTCTCCCTCCCTTAAAATATCAATCACTGAAGGAACAGATTTTGCTTTTGTATTTGTATCTCTAGAGCTTAACACAGTGCTTGGTACACAAATGCTTAATAAGTTAATTAATTAATTCATATACTCATGTTCTCTGACAATTCTATTTCTTCATGGTGCTCTGAAGCCCTTACTAAGTGACCACAATCCTTGATTGGTGGTCCTCTGTAGATTATGGTTTCCTGCTGATATACCCTGACCTTTGTTCTCATAACATCACACAAAATGCTAAGAGAAACTGTGAAGGTTAAGGGTTTCAGATTATCGGCCTTGCCTCCTGATTAGATTCAGTAGAATATGTTCCTGGGATATAGCAAACCACAGATGAAGGCCTCTAAGAAAAACATCAATCAGAAGAAATACTGAAAGACCATTTCATTGGACATTATGTCCCTTGTGGTAGGAACCAACCTTGCTAATCAGTTTCCCAGTGGAAATGTAGGTAAATATAGCATGGCTGGAGTGCTGAGCTTGGAGTTGAGAAAGCCTTGATTCTAATCTCATTTGTGATGCTTCTTTGCCATGTGACCATGGGCACAATCACTTAATCTCTATTAACAGCTTGATTTTATATGGTGCTTTAAGATTCATGGAGTGTTTAACTTATAATATCCTCACTTCTAGATCCTGGAATTCCTCCAATAGAAATCCAGGCGATATAATCTAATTCCCAGAATCATGGAGATAGAAGAGACTGCACAGACCATCTTTTTTTTTCTTTCTTTTTTTTTTTTTTCCCTGAGGCTGGGGTTAAGTGACTTGCCCAGGGTCACACAGCTAGGAAGTGTTAAGTGTCTGAGATCAGATTTGAACTCTGGTCCACCTGAATTCAGGGCTGGCGCTATCCACTGCGCCACCTAGCTGCCCCCTGGATCATCTTTTTCAATGCATACAGCAACAAGGGTTTACTTGGTAATCCACTTTGCTAAAAGACTTCCAGTGAGAGAGAACTGTCTTCTACTTGAGACAGGAAGTCTCAGGAAGTTTCAAATCTGAGGTTACTTCCCTTCTGGATAACTAATTATCAGGAGCCTAAAATTGCCTGCCTCTCCTTAGACTTCCACTTATAGTATACCATTATAATAAATCTGGTCCCTCTTCCATAGGCAAACTCTTCAAATACTTGAAGACAAGAAAGTATTTCCCACCTCCCACCCCCACAATTCTTCTAGGTAAACAGTTTCTGTTTTCTATTCTCTATTCAATAGATTCTCATACAGCAAGAGTCTGAGACCCTTCACCTTCTGACATACCCTCCTGAGGCTGTTCTCCCACTTATCAATGTCCTTGTTAAAGGCCATACTAAGAATTGATTACAATCCAGTAAATATGGGTAAAACCCAGTATCAGTTTCCTAGTCTCTGTACTATATCTCTATTAATGCAGCCTAAGATTTTATTAATTTTCTTGAACTAATAATGAACTTGCAAGTCCACTGAAGTTCTTAGATAATTTTCAGATGGACCTTTGCTTAGCCATATCTACTTCAGTCTTAGACTTATAAAATTGATTCTTAGAAAGTTAAGTGTAAATTTGATATATGAGACTTTTTCCAAGAAATCGCTTATAAAAATTCTCCCTTTCAATTTCCTGCTTTCCTTCTAATCTTGGCTACATTGATTTTATTTGTATAAAACCTTTTTTATTTAATGTAATAAAATTTATCCGTTTTATACCCCATAATACTCTATATCTATTGCTTATTTATAAATCTTTCTCTTAGCAATAAATATGATAGGAAATATGTTCTGTGCTTCTTTAATTTATGATATCTGCTTTTGTATCTAAGTCATGGACATTTTGATCTTGATAAATTGTGTAAGATATGGGTCTATGCAGAAAGTGAGAGAGACAGACAGACAGAGAGACAGAGAATTTGAATCCTATATCCCTCTGGTTGTACGAAATGCTCAGCTAAGGATATTTTCTCTCAATGCTGCCTGGTAGCTTTTCAGCACATAGTCTTTTTCTGTGTTGAAATGCTCCATGGCTCTATCTAGCTAGATCTCATTCCTAATGTCCGTAGAAATTTCTTTGTCTCCTTGTGATTTTTAATTTGTAATCTCACTGATAAATATTCATTATGAGATAAATCTCATTATGATTTCATTTCATCATGATTTTTTCCTTGCATTGCCTAATCAAGATTTAGTCTAGGGTGTCTTATAAATCTATTTGGAGGAGGAGTTGAGGAAAAGAATTCTGTCATCTTGACTTTACTCTGGAATCTCAGTTTCATTTAACCAATTAACATCCATTTGCCTTTACAAAGAAATATTTCCTGAAAAGATAACACAGGAACAGAATATTTTCCCCAATATTTGGGAGTACACACTTCCATATACACTTCAATCCCTAGGGAGAATGGGCTTAGGCATACCATACTTTCTACCTAATAGTCACTACCTGCTTTCTCTCTTTCCCAACAAAGTTCACTTCCCAGGACAGCACAAACCCTCTGTACTACTGTTGGGTTGGTCAAGTAGGTGTCTCTTTTGATCCTCACTATCTGACCTCCAGCAAATCCTGGCTTGGACCCCTCCTCCTGAAATTCTTGTGCCTTGTCATTCTGCCATAGTCTAAGTCACTTCAGATGTAGTTATTTCCACTACTAAAAGTAAGAAAGAAAAAAATGAAGAAAAGGCAAAAAGTAGGGGTCCATCTCCATGGGCCACTCAGAATCTTACAGAATTGTCTCTCACCCAAACAGCAGCTAGGAAACAACTTCATCCTTAAGAGGATGGAAGCATAAGACTTGCTTTGGTTGGTTAGTGCCTCTTAAATGTATCCCAATTCCCGCTAAGCAACCAATTAGAACCCATTTCTTCAATTCATGATTAACAGAGCAGAATCAACTATGGGAAGTCTGAACAAGCTCCAAATTGGGCGATGGGGCATTTTTATTAAATTTTGGAACCAGTCTCCCCAGCTTCTTCCATATAGGCTGGCATTAAAAACAATACACTATATGACCTCAGTTACATATGGATAGAGTAATCCCATAATCCAGAGATCCAGTTATTGTGAAATAGCCTCTTTTGTCATGAATTCCTGTTTCTTTGATCTGGCCAAGATAGCCACATTTAGGTGATGGAAAAAGTAAAAGTAATTTAAGTCACTTTCTCACAAAACCTAAAAATGTTTGTTGAGTAAATGAATGAATGTTTGACCACAAAAATCTAATTCACAGTTAGCAGCTATTGTAAAGAATGAATAAATTTCTAAGAAATCATCTGTAAAATGGGGATTGCACTTGCTTTCCTTCAGGGCCATTGTGAGAGAATTGCTTTGTAGAATTCAGAGTTCCTTGAAAATGGAAATCCATAGGTAAATAAAACAAGGCTTCTTTCTTAACTCCATGATTGAAGCTGCAGCCCCAGACAAAAATCTTCAGTACCGGGCCAGATCCCAGCAGGAGCATCAAGCACCAGATGCTATCTAACCCCCAACGAGCACAGGGTAATACCATAGTTCATCTATGTTACATTATGGATTAAAGAGGTTTCTGAAGGCTTTGGGGATTTATGTCCCTTATAAATATAGTTCCTGCTAAGATACAAGTCACTTTATGGACTGTTGATTATATGTAGGCTATAAATTGGACGAATTTAAAAGTCTTGAATATCATCTTAGAAGGAACAATATTTACAAGTGACATAAACTCCGAAACTCCTCAAAAGCCTCTTTAATCCATGTTAAAACTGGTCTAAAGGCAGATGAATTTAAATCAGTCTTGTCTTGTAAAACTTTGAAATCAGCAATTTGTCTTTGTTATCTCCAGGCACCTTCAGTCTCTTTCAGTTTTATCACCTCCTTCATCTAGAACCATTCTATTTGCTCACTTCTACCAACCAAAACTGAAGGGGACTAGATAAAACTTACATTTTAACTAACATTCAGGAGCTCTTAACTTGGAATCTGTGAAGTATTTTTTCTTTATATATCGACAACTGTGTTTCAATAGATTTGACTTCCTTTGTAACAATATGGATTTTTTTTTAATTCATTTAAAAAGTTAGCAGGAAGAGTTCACAGGCTTCACCAGACCAACAAAGGTATCTATAACATTAAAAGGTTAAGAACACTAGGTTTGTGCCAATATTTACTCTCTCCCAGGTATTTGCATTTTAAATTTTTTTCTAATTGTAAAATTAAAGGCTTCATTTTTTATAGGAATTTCAGATATTAAAGCAAGCAGGGAAGATACTTATATGAGGGGAATGGGTGAATTTCTTTGCTCAAAACTAAAAAAAGAGAGATTATTTGCTTATAAATGAACTTTTGGAGAACAAACTTTTATAAATTAAGGGGAAAAAAATTTTTTTGCCTAGTTCACTGCAGTGAGATCCATTTGCTTTCATTTTGCATACCTACTATTTGCTAATAATTCACATTTATATGGCACTTTAATGGTCACAAATCTTTTTTATCACAAACTTTGTGATATAGGTAGTGTATGCCCATTCCAGAATGATCGGATCAGTTTACAACTACACTGTCACCTTAGCCAATTTTTGACCTTGGACCATTTATCAATTGGAGAATGGCTTGAATTCTTATAAAGTTGAGTCAGTTCTCTATATATTTTAGGGATGAGGCTACTATGTTCAAAGAATATGAACAATTTTCAGATGAAGAAATTGAAACCATATCTAATCATATTAAAAGGTGCTCTAAATCACTATTGATCAAAGAAATATAAATTAAGACAACTCTGAGGTACCACTTCATACCTTTTGGATTGACTAAGATGACAGGAAAAGATAATGACGGATGTTGGAGGGGATGTGGGAAAACTGGGATACTAACACATTATTGGTGGAGTTGTGAACTGAGCCAATCATTCTGGTGTGCAATTAGGAACTATGCCGAAAGGGCTCTCAAAATATGTATACCCTGTGAACAGCTTATATCCTAAAGAGATCTTAAAGGAGGAAAGGGCACCCATGTGTGCAAAAATGTTTGTGCCAAGTCTTTTTTGTAGTGGTAAGAATCTGGAAACTGAGTGGATGCCCATCAATTGAAGAATGGCTGAATAACTTATGGTATATGAATGTTATGGATTATTATTGTTCTGTAACAAATGATCAGCAGGATGATTTCAGAAAGGCCTGAAGAGATTTACATGAAGTGAGCAGAACCAGGAGATCATTGTACATGGCAACAACAAGATTATATGATGATCAATTCTGATGAACATGGCTCTTTCCAACAATGAAATGATTCAGGCCAGTTCCAATGACCTTGTGATAAAGAGAGCCATCAGCACCCATATATCTAGGATATCAAGAGAGTTTTTCTTGATGATTTCATGGAAGATGATGACTAGGCTCTTTTTTTCATCTTTTTTTTTTTTTAGGTAGTTCAATAATTCTTAGATTGTCTCCCCTGGATCTATTTTCCAGGTCAGTTGTTTTTTCCAATGAGGTATTTTACATTTTCTTCTATTTTTCTGTTTTGTTTTGTTTTGATTGACTAATTTTTAAAAATTAATTAATTTTTTATTAAAGCTTTTTTATTTTCAAAATATATGCATGGATTTTTTTTTAACATTGACCTTTGCATAGCCTTCTGTTTTAGACTTTTCTCCTCCTTCCCCTATCCCTTTCCCAGATGGCAAGCAATCCAATCAATATATATTATACATGTTAAAATATATGTTAAATCCAATATGTGTAAACATACATATACAATTCTCTTGCTGCACAAGAAAAATCAGATCCAGGGCAGTTAGGTGGCACAATGGATAGAGCACCAGCCCTTAAGTCAGGAGGACCTGAGTTCAAATGTGGTCTCAGACACTTAACACTTTCCAGCTGTGTGATCCTGGGCAAGTCACTTAACCCCAGTTACCTCAGAAAAAAAAAAAAAAAAAAAAAAAAGTAAGAAAAGAAAAGAAAAGAAAAATCATATCAAAAAGGAAAGAAAATAAGCTAAGAAAACAATATACAAGGGAACAACAACAAAAAGCATGAAAATGCTATGTTGTGATCCATACTCAGATTCCCAAAGTCCTCTCTCTGGGTGCAGATGGCTCTCTTCATCACAAGATCATTTGAACTGGCATCAATCATCTCATTGTTGGAAAGATCCAACAGAATTGATCATCGTATAATCCTGTTGTTGCTGTGTACAATGATCTCCTGGTTCTGCTCATTTCACTTAGCTTGGAGTTCATGTAAGTCTCTCCAGGCCTCTCAAATCATCCTGTTGATTATTTCTTTTATAGAACAATAAGTTTCTATAACATTCATATACTATAACTTATTCAGCCATTCTCCAAATGATGGGCATCCTTTCAGTTTCCAGTTTCTTGCCACTACAAAAAGGGCTGCCACAAATGTTTTTGCACATGTGGGTCCCTTTCCCTTTAAGATCTCTTTGGGATATAAACCCAGTAGAAACACTGCTGGATGCAGAGTTTGATAACTTTTTAAGCATAGTTCCAAATTGCTCTCCAGAATGGCTGGATCCATTCACAGGTCCACCAACAATATATGTGTCCTAGTTTTCCCACATCCTCCCCCAAAATTCATCATTATCTTTTTTTGTTATCTTAGCCAATCTGAGAGGTTTGTAGTGTTCTCAGAGTTGTTTTAATTTGCATTTCTCTGATCAATAGTGATGTATAGAGAACCTTTTCATATGATTAAAAATAATTGAAAAGTTATCCTTTGACCATTTATCAATTGAAGAATGGCTTTTTTGAGTGTTTGCCTAATTCTTGATGTTTCATTGAGTCATTCATTTCTATTTCTTCAATTCTAATTTTTAGTAAATTATTTTCTTCAGTTTGCTTTTGTAATTACTTCTGCATTTGGCCAATTGAACTTTTAAATGAGTGTTATTCATTGGATTTTTTTCCCATTTCACAAATTTTGTTTTTCAACAAGTTGGTTTCTTTCTCATTTCATCAAATCTATTTTTGTAAGGAGTTTTCTTTGGATAATTTGTTTCCTTTTCCAAATTCTACTGCAAAGTTCTCATTTCCTTTCCTCATTTTTCTTCTCTGTTTTAAGATCCTCTTTGAATTCTTCCAAGAGAGTCTTATGAGATGGGGGCCAACATATATCACCTTTTGGAGTTCATCTGGAGGTGATTTGCCTTTAGTGTCCTCAGGTACACTGAATCTGTTTCTCTGTCACCATAAAAACTTATCTGTGATCAGAGCTCTTTTTGCTTTTTTTTGCTTGTTTTTTAAAGGTCGATGTCTATCTGCTCTTAGAGTAAAGGGAACATTATCCCAAGCTTCCTCCACAGGTGACAGCAGCTTTATACTGCCCCAAGGCCAGTGCTGCTTCTTCTTTTCTGTGCCGGAAGGACATGACCAAGTCCAGTGTTATTCTTTGGTTCAGGGGCTCACAATTTGCCTTTTGTAGTTATGTTGGAGGTCTCACAGTTAGTCTGCTGATGCACTGGCTTTTGAACCAGGAAAAGTAGCCAATGCTGCTGTACTTTGGCTAAGAGCCTCCTAGTAGATTTCTCCTCTGCACGTGGATGCCACACTGCCTCAAAGGTCTTTTTTTTTTTTTTAAGTAATCTTTTGAATACTGGACTACTCTGAACTGATCTATAGCTCAGATAGAAGCAATTGCCAGGATAGCATTTATATTGCAATTTTGTTTTCATGAGTTAAAGCAGGAATCATAGTAACAGAGTAAGAAAATTTCTCTGTATCTGTTCAGTACAATTGAATGTTTCCCAGTGGTTTGTACCCTACTAATAAACTTGTAGGTAGATTGGGAGGATGGTGGCAGGGAGGAAGCAGAATTTCTGTTCCTTAAGATCCAGAATTGTACTAGCACATTCAAATTGCTTTTGGAATGAATAAACAGAAGCATGAATTGCACTGAAGAGTTTTGGTGTTCAGTTTTTAGTGGGTGAGAACAATGACACAAAAATAAATACAAGACTTTGTTTATGCTATAATTTTGCTGGAAGACATGAAGAAACTAATTATCTACATTTCTATTTGCTTAAGTTTTTGGACAGTGGAGAAATTCTAATGAAAATTGCCACTTTTCCACAATTTTGGATTGTTTGCACTCTTATGAAGTTGAAGGGGCACTGCTATTTTTAGATTCTAAGCCGAAATTAATCAACAGCTATTTATTGTGCATGCATGATGTCCAATCAAAAAGCATTTATTAAGTACCTACTATGGGCTGGGCCCTGTGGTAAATGTTGAAGATATTAAAAACAAGTTTTTAAAATTGTCTCTGCCCTCAAGAAGCTTACATCTTTCTTAGGAAGACATTAAGTAAATAACTGTATAAAGTACATGCCTTGGCAAGAGAAGATAAAGTTATACCTATTTGTACACAACATGATAACTTACTTAAAACAATGGTCTCCATATTGATCAAAAACTGATCCACTAAGCTTCAGGAAGTAAATATTAGAACTCCTATTTTTAATTCTTTTACAAAAGAAATAAATTAAGCTTAGTTGATGTTTAACCTACTAATTGACAATAGAACCCACATTTATTTTCTATGTCAGACACAGGTTCTGTAAGTAACCTGGGAACACAGGAGACATTTCCAATGCAGAAGAGCATCTTTCTCACCTGTTTGTTCATTTTCACTGTATTGCAATTAATTGTAGCCACATGAGTCCAGCAAAACAGATTTCTACATCATTTATTTTATTGAGTTTTAACTAAATTTATAAATGCTCTTCTGTTCCTAGTGGGAATTCTCTGTTGCTCACAATCTGAGGTGAAAATAATGAGGATCTACTTAGATAGGACAAAAAAAGTTTGCCCCCCCCAAAGGTAATTAAGATTATTTGAAAAATGTTCTTATATCCAAATTGATATGAACTTCAACCTAAATATATGTTGTGCTTTGAGATATTAATGACATTTTTACAATATGATTAGTAAGACATTTAAAAACTAAATTTTTGTTGCTGTAAATGATGTTAGAGTGCTGAACTGGTGAGTTCAAAAACTGATTTTTTTTTTGTTATTATTTTTGCATACTTTAAAAAACAACAACTTGGGAATACCTTTCAATCAACTTGCAAGAACAATAGACGGACATCAGAAAAAATGAAACTTGTTTCCTAACAAAATGAGCAATATTATTTAATAAGTGTGACTTCTGATATACTTCCTCCATTTGGATCTATGTATCATTACGAACTATTTTTTTCAGCTATGGCAGCCATTTTTCAGAACCAACTGTCAAAAGAGCTAAAAACCAGGCTGCAATGTGACTACATCAAAAATGTTCAATTATAATTTTAAAAAATAAGAAATCATATTTAATCATATAGCTATCACTAAAATATTATTAATGATAATTCCCCTGGATAATTTTTTGTTGGAATCAAAAATTTTTTGTCAAGGTTAGTAAATAAAATAAGTATTATTTTTAAAATACTTATTTCATCTTTTTTTAGATTTCTATTACATTGGTATAAGAATATATGTATAAACTTTATAAATATATTAAGTATGTATAAATAAACATACACATATATGTATATGTATGTGTGTGAGTACATGTTCAAATTTTTTTTAATGACAAGTGTACAAAACAGTTTTGGAGCTATTAATTTATTAAGCCCCAGCTGGCAGCTAGGAAAGTTGTAAAGCACATTAAGTATTATCATAGGTTTCAGCACATGTACCTGGAAAATGTGAAAAAGTAGATATTATCTTTGAAAAGAAAAAAAATTCAGGGTATATTTTAGACATGATAAGTTTTATTTATTTTTTTATAAACCACATTATATCCAAAAAAATTGATACCATTTAAAAAATTAAATAGAAAACATATAATTCAACCAAATTATTTTGTGCTTTGAGTAGAGTCTAGTGAAGCCATCTTCATTTTTCTATGAAGAATTTGCTCTGAGCTTTTCTGGCCTTTTCAATGGTTTCAAAAGTGATCATCCCTTTTGGCAGCTGCAGCTTGCTATTTTCTATATCCAGTATATGTTCTGCTTCACCTTAAATAAAGAATGGAAAAGATCTCAATGACATTCTGGGAGAAGAAATTGATGGAAGGGGTTCTGATTCTCAGTTACAGAATCAAAGTATCATTTCAACTCTTTATGCCTCAATTTCCCTTGCCTATAAAGAAAGGACTAGATAATCTCAAAGTTCAAACCATCTCTAAAATCATATTGGGGATAGCCCTCTACAAGCTTCAGGAAGTGGTCCTCGGAAACAATTCTGAAGTATAACTCCAAAAGCTAATCCAGTTTAGCAGGATTCAGCCATAATCCAGAAGAAGTAGTCCTGGTACAGATATGTGGCATATTAAAGAACCTCAAAACAAAATTAATTGCTCTATAATATATACTATCCAAAAAAAAAAAAGAAAAAAGAAAAAAAGGAAATAAATGTTTAAAAACTGCCTTTTTGGTCTCTTCAGTTTTACATTAAAGGTCCAAACTAATTAGCTACAATGAAATGAAATGATATCATAGTCAGAAATTCCATATTTTCATCCTTTCTCTCCTAAAATCACTTTGAGGATAAGGGAAGTATGATCAAATAGAAAGACCATTGGACAAGGAGTAAAGTTAACAGGTTTTTCACCTGAATTTTTGTCTCATTAATTTGATCTTGAGTCACTTAGTCTAATTAAGAGTTTTGAACTAGAAAGGTACTTAAAAGTCATTTAGTCAATACTTCATGTTTTGTTGTTGTTGTTTAGTTGTTTCAATTGTGTCTGACTCTTTGTGCCATCCCCCCCCTGCCCGGCCCCAAATAATTGGTTTTGTTTTCTTATTTCAAATAATTGGTTGGTTTTCTTGGCAAAGACACTAAAGATTTGAACTCATATCTTCTTGACTTCAAGCCTTGTATCCACTGGCACTTAGCTGCCCAATCCTTCATTTTATAGAGGGATAAACAGAAGCCTGGGAGAATGGTGATATACAATAACAGAGCTAATAACTGGCAGTGTTGGGATTTGAGTCCAGATTTTCCAACTAATGGCTTACTGCTTGGTTCTTTATTTTATTCATTCTCTTTGGCTTCCAGTTTCTTATTGGTAGAATGAAAGGACTATATTAGAATGATTTCTAAGGTTCCTTGCAGCTCTAGGATTTTACATTGTTTTTCAAGATAACAGTTTGTTATCTTCCATATATATCATAATGCTACAGTTTGCAAATATCAAGACAGGCATTAGAGCACTTCAAAAATGTTCCATACAAAAAATGGTTTTTAAAAATTAATTTCAGCTCAATTATTAAATTTAAAAGTATAGTTTTTTTTTAAATTATACACAGGCCATTATTAAATATAACTTTTTACTCATGTACATATGTACCCACACAAATATACAATCATGTATATACATGCCCACATGTACACATATACATGTGTACCGACATACACATTTTAACATGTCTTAATTTCACAGAAAACAATTTTTTCTGATAGACACTAATTTGGTGAATGCCAAATTGTATTTAACTTACTGTGAATTTCTAGTACTTTATTTTTTCAAGGTTAAAATCTTTTATTCTTTAAAATATATTATTATAATAAATTACTATTAAAATATCCACATTCAGCTTGTTCTTAGAAAATCAACTCCACCTTCAATCAATGTGATAAAATTAATGTGACTTTTTTTAGATAATGTATCATTTTTATGAGACAGTTTAATCTTGGACTCATGAGATCTTAAGGATATGAACAACATGAGGCTGGATAGGTAATAGAAATGGGGCTTAACATGAGTACAGTAATTTTAAAATCAACAATCCATCATTCATACAGGTAGTGCCCAAATTATGAACAGGCTGTGTTTTAAAAGTCTGAAAATCCTTTGTCTGGAACTTGAACATTTTTCTAAAGACTTAGTGTCATAAAGCTTGCCAGACAGGTGCATCAAAGGCTATTTAATGAATTACCTCTATCCTCTAAGTATCTCTAGTTAAGGGAATAGGTGAGGAGTTCAGAATGAGGTAGCAGCCTTTGCCAAGGTTCAGTCAAGGTCATCATCACTTTGGGATGCTCCAGCTCCTGAAGTGGAGGCAGCAATGGGACTTCCTTAAGAGAAGAGTACCAGCACTCTAAAGGGGAGGGCACTTTGATCTTATTTCAAACAGTTTGTTCCTAAGTCATGAGTTCTTAAGTAGAGGTCTGCCTGAACTAAAAAGTAAATTAAGCTACATAAAGATTCATTTGTCAGGTACATACATACCTTTCATCCTCTGCAGAAGGGTTCCATAGCCCATATCATACTGATAAGCAAATACAAAACTTAATGGAACAACAGGGAAGAAGAAGACTGGTTGCTTTTTTTTAATTGCTCTGTTCAAAGAAAAAAACAAATATTAAAAGAATTCTATTATGAGGAACAGTTATTTCTAGCCTGTTATGGGCCAGAACTCTGAACTTGAAACAAAGCATTCTCACAAGGTGCTAAGTCAGTGGGATTGATAGAGACAATGGTTATCTAGTTTAGCATGGTTCAATTTGATTGATTTAATCTTACAACAAATAATGGTTTCCTAGTGATATAATGACTGGTTTATACTCAGTGTGGAGCATATACGCAGGGACTGAGAGCCACAGAGGAGAAGCTTTCAGAGGGCAGAGAAGACAGGCAGGAGCTCAAGCTCTCAGAACCAAGGACAGACTGAAAGGCTCTCCAGAAAGCTGCCCAGTCCCAGGAAGGAGATAATAAAAAATCTGGACTGTAAGAAAGCTAATCGGGCTCCAGGTAAGGAGACAATAAAGGAATTGGACTTTAGCACCTGGCTGTTCTTGTGGTGATTACTAAACTGAAACAAAGGCTGCCTCCAGAGACCCCCAGAAAATGGAATCGAGAACATTCCATTTTGGCACCTGAATGTGGGACCAAGAACCTACATCTGTGAAATTAGGATAAGTACAATAAGGAAACTTTGTAAAGAGCTTAAAGTAATATTCCAGTTAAAAAGGGACAAATGTTTAGAAAGGAGATTGCTCCACTGCAAGAAAATTTGTCGAAAGCTTGGTTAAACTTACAAAAAAACAAGGTTTGATTGTAACTTGGGAGAAGATCATTAAACTTTTAGAAACAGTACAGTACACATCTCCTTGGTTCTCAAAGGAAAAAGGAAAGCTTTCTTATAGTCCAGATTCTTTATTATCTCCTTCCTGGGGCTGGGCAGCTTTCTGGAGAGCCTTTCAGTCTGGCCTTGGTCTTAGTTCGGGGAGTGCAGGAATCTCAGAGCCTGCCACCAGTGGCCTGACTGAAGATCGAATGAATGTCCATCCTTGGTTCCAAGAGCTTGAGCTCCCACCTGTCCACTCTGCCCTCTGAAAGCTTCTCTTCTGGGGCTCTCAGTCCCTGCTTATATGCTCCACACTGAGTATAAACCAATCATATCACTAGGAAACCATTATTTGTTGTAAGAGTAAATCAATCATACTGAACCATGCTAAACTAGATAAACATTATCTCTATCAATCCCAGTGACTTAGCACCTTGTGAGAATCCTTTGTTTCAAATTCAGAGTTCTGGCCCATAAGACTCGCCTCTCCCAAAAGATTCATCTGTTTGTTAAGAAGAAAGCTATTTCAAATTAGACCATGAATCTTTTGAAGTATGAGTAATTATTGTAATAATTACAAAGATTTAAAACTTTTAACTTTTAACTTAACTTTTAACTAAATAGTTCCTTTTATCTCTGACATCACCATATTTGAGAAAACTTACACAATAAATATATTAGCAATGAGTCTGATCTCTTACATTCATTGCCTTTGTGATAAATTTATGTGTATCTTCCATTACTCTTCCCAGAGTCTCTCCTAAGGAAAAAGGCCTATCTCTACAATGAAAATCAACATTTTTGCCTTGTTTTTTTTCTGTTTCTAAGAGCTATACAAAAAAATAATGCAGCGAATTCTGGGATAATCCAATTTTTTATGGCTCTAGACTGTACAACTTGTGATAATAAGGACTCTTCTATTTCTGGATTGAAATAAAAGGTACTGTTCCCCATTCCCATTATGTCTTCAGAGATCTTTTCTTCTTGTTTTAAGACAGTACCACCTCTAATTTATGATTTGGAGAATAACACAAGATAACCCTAATGATATGACTACCTGGTTCTATAGTGTTGTTAGTAACATAACATTAATAGCAGAAAGGAAACGGACAGGCAGAATCATCGATTTAGAGCTGGAAACATTCTAAGGGCCCTTCCAGTTCAATCTTCATATTTTTCAGATGAGGAAACTGAGGCCCAGGGAGATTAAGTGACTGATCAGGGCTACACAGGTATTAAGTCTCACAAGCATGATTTATAATAAGGTTTGCTGACTTAACAACGTTTTTTGCACCTGACTACATTGCCCTTCATGTAAATCACATACTTTGTCTTATGAGGGGCTACTTTGATTCCATATTAACTCTTGCGATTAAATTACACTTTAACCCATTTTATGACAATGCGACATTGAGGCCCCATATTTTTTAAAATCAATAACTCATCCCACTGTGTAGAGGTGATCTTGAGATCTTGAAAGGAAGTCCTATAAAGCTGAAAATGCTCCTAATGTTGGCCTTATAATAGACATTGTTTCTATCATTCAGAACCAGCCCAGTTGAAATGAATATCATTCAAATGTTGGCCATCAAATGATTACTTTTTTGGCCATAAACACTCATGAAACTATATACTAAATCATGAAGGGGTTACAATATGCATTGGTGAAGGATTATCTACTACGTTAAAATTCTGAATATTTGAAACATGATAATTACAAAGGGGGAGAGAGAAGAAAATATTGGATATTAGTTGACTTTTTCTGACCATAAAATGGACATTTCTACGTAAAGAGCAAACAACATACCCAACTGTGAGACCAAACACAGCCAAGCCAAAAAATGTTCCAAAATATTTGAGGAATTCTCTTGTCCAAGCAATCTGCATGGCCATCTGCCTTTCTCTCATTTCATTTTGTATTGTTAGTTGCCTTTCCATCTGGGGAGAGAAGAAATGATAATGCTGCTATTTAGATTTTGAATTAATGCTATTAATTTGGAAAAGATATTTTGGTCTCAACTCCCTTTTTACTCTTTTATTTCAGCATACTTCACTGCAAACTTCCTTAAGTAATCCCACATTGAAATGCCTTAAATCTAATCTTAGTTAACTGCATGATGCCTTAAGTTAGTAGATGGAGTACCTAAAAACACCTACCTCACAAGGTCATTGATAATATTTGTAATGTGCTTACTTACTACATGGAAGGTACAATATAAATAATTATTCCCTTCCCTTTCGCTCAAGATCCTGGATGTGCTATCTGCCTTGATCATGAAGACAACAGAATGTAGAGATTTTGCTTTCATGTCCTTAGGTTACAGCTATAGAGTACAGGATTCCAAGTAGAGTCCAAAACCAAATAAACTAAACTAACAAAAAAACAAACTGTATAAAACCTGGTGTGCATGGAGAGTTTAATAGTTATAGTCATATAATCTATTGCTAGCTGTTATATTTCATCTTGAACCCCTCTAGCTTTCAGATACACCCAGAATTTTAAATAATTTTTTCAGTCTATACCATATCTTTAAAATCAAGAAACATCATTGTTTACAGTAGAAACTTTTCAGATGGTCCATCATATTAAAATTATGCATATACAATATCTTAAGAGTTTTTGTTATAAAAAGTGAGCATGACAGAGTTAGTGTATTCAATCCTTGTTAAGAATCTGAGATTCAAAACTTTAGATTTTAACTCAGCTATTGATCCAACATGTGCCTTTGGTAAATGACAAAACCTTTCTGTGTATTAATTTAATAATATGGGAAAAAAAGAGATAATAATGCCAAAGTGAGGAATAATGAAATTGGGTATGTAATCATAGTTATAAACTTAGATCCAACAATGACTCTCTGTAGAACTTTACACAAATCATTTTTTTATTTTTGCCAATTCCCTATTGATAAAAGAGAGATCATTAAGCCTGCTTCCTAACTTCCATAAAAAGTTTGACATTTAATAAGTGTATGATGATCATTGAAAGCCTACATTAAAAAATCTAAAATGCAAATGCAGAGCTTTCCATAAATAATGAACTTTAAGGAAACTTTTCTTAAAGGTATAAAGTAAATTTAGTCAATATAAAATTTTGTTAGCTTTCTCATCCCTTGATAAATTTTATTTAATTATGGAATAAAACAGTCATCTATTATTATCAAAGAAAACTGATTCACAAACTCTATGATAACACAATTTTGTAATAATTAAATCCAACAGAAAAATATGCTGATCAAATGACTCGTCCACCGATTTTAATCCTGTATGTCAGTAGAACCTAAATTTTCATCTCCTTTTCTTGAAACATTGTCAGTAATAACAAAAAAGATTAAGAGAATATCAACCATAAATCCTCTTAAGAACATTTAACCCAAATAATGAAGTACCTAACTCTTTTATCCTGTTATGACCTTATTTTAAGTAAACATAATGAATGTTTTATACAATAATAATTTTCCCACTTCCAATGCCCCAAGCATTAGTGTTGATTTAGCCTGAGAACAATGTGAAATTAAATTGTTTCTTATTGTCTTTAAACTATGATGTTGTCTTATTTGAAGCTAGATAATAAAAATAATTGTAGTGATGTGATAGTTGAGAACAAAATAGGAGGGACAGATTTCATTAAAGATAATTGCACACAGTAGGAGAAACTATATTCTCTCCACCTTCACAAAGCTATTATGTAGGATTCTCTTTGCATTGAACTTTTACTCCTTAATTGGCCCAATTGAATTTATTATGGACAGCTACTACTACTTGACTGCCATCAGTAATTGGTTACTCTCTTGAGCTTCCAAAGTGGCAATTCAAAAGCCCACAGACCACTTATTATAGAATTCAATTAATGAGATTTCATTTTGGTATCTATACCACAAGTGTGACATTACATACAAATCCTCATTGCAATTTTTTAACTAGATCCTATGTAATTATTGAGTACAATGATGAATCAATTCATCTCAATGTTTTTATCCCACAAATCTTATTTAAGCCAAATACATTTGGATGCATCAATAGAATTATCCCTCTATTCAATTGGTTGAAAAAAACAAACAAACCCCCCCCAAAAAAACATGATTTATACCTTTAGCCATAAATACATTTGAATTTTTTTGTTTTAGAAAAATGAATAGGTCACATTAACCTTTATTATCCCTTTCTTAAAGTACATAAAAGGTAGTGGGAAAATAGGCAAAACCTAAACAGAAAGCAAAATTCAACTTTTGGGTAAAAAAAAAAAAAAAAACCAACTATAAAGGTGAGAAGTAAAAAGAGCACTTGGAAAGTGACATTTTCAGTTGTACTTCATACTTTCACATTATTTTTTAAAAGCTTAAGTAGCTTTGGAAGAATCTGGGGGAAAAAACAAATAGCAAATTAGTTTTAAAAAGGAATTTAGAACATTTCAACATTGTACTACAAAATGATTACAAACAAGCAGGCTTGAAAAGTCAGAAGACTACATCTCCCTATATGTTGGGCATTTCAAATTATATCATCAAATTTAATGGTATTTTCATAATTCAACAAATGATTTTATAATAAAAGGTTTTTCATAAAAGCTATGATTTTACTAGTATACAATATTCTCTCCATCAGTAGAGATTCAACTCATCTGTACCTTAATGTGATCCACAAACAAAAATGTCACCATCAGGTGACCAAAAGTGCCATCATACTTTTCCAGCTTGGTCAGATCTGACAAAGCTTAGAGAGTTCACTGGTTTAACCTTCTAGGTCATCTCTAGCCCTGGATCACAGTCCCAGGAAAAAAAAGAAGAGCACTAGCACATCAGAGCTTGGGAACTGGGAATCCCTGTCACACTACTGGGGCAGAAAAGGGTGACTGTGGTCACTCATAGACTTGAACACAGACCAGAAGAATAGTAAACACAGTTCTCCTTAGATCATACTATCTTGGAAGAACTGAAAACCTTAGCAGACCCCTCAAAACTAGCACTTAAAATAGTTGAACAAAATATCTGAAGTTTGGGATAATGTCCTCTTTACCCCAGGAACAAATTACAAGTCAAGAAGAGGCTGGGAAAATGAGCAAATAACAACAAGAACGTGACCACAAAACATTACTATGGTGACAGGAAAATCAAAGCATAAACTCAGAAGACAACAAAGTCAAAACTGCTATATCCAAAGTCTCAAAGAAAACTATGAATTGGTTTCAGGTTTCCCCCCAAAAAATGGTTCCTAGAGGATCTCAAAAAGCATTTTAAAAATCAAATAAGAGAGGCAGAGAAAAAAAAATGGGAAAAGAAATAATAATAATGCAAGAAAATAATGAAAAAAAGAGTCAATAGCTTGATACACACACACACACACATACACACACACACACACACACACACACACACACACACACACACACACACACACACAAGAAAATTACACCTTGAAAAACAGGCTAAATGGTAAAGAAAGCACAAAAATCCTAAAGAGAAGTACTCTTTAAAAAGCAGAATTGGCCAAATGAAAAAAGATATCAAAAAATTTACCAAAAAAAAAGAACTCAAAAAGTAAAATTGATGAAAGGAAAAAATAATTCCTTAAAAATTAAAATTGGATAAGTGGAAGGTAATGATTCCTTGAGACATCAATAAATTATAAAACAAAATTAAAAGAATGAAAAAAAAAGAAGAAGAAAATGTGAAATACCTCATTTGAAAAGCAATTGACCTAGGAAATAGTGTGAGAAAAGAACTTGAAAGCCATTAACAAAAAATGAACCTCAATATCATGTTTCATGAAATGATCAAAGAAGAATGCCTTAGTATTCTAGAACCAAAAGGTAAAATAGAAATGGAAAGAATCCACCAATAACTCCCTAAAAGAGATCTCAAAATGAAAACTCCCAGAAATACTATAGCCAAATTCCAGAGTTCCCAAGTCAAAGAGAAAATACTGCAAGCATTCAGAAATGAAAAATTCATATATTATAGGGTCATAGAATAACACAAGTTATAGTAGCTTCTATATTAAAGGATCAGAGAGCTCAGAATATGATATTCTGAAAGGCAAAGGAGTTAAGATTACAACCAAGAATCACCTATCAAGCAAAACTGAGTTTATTCTATCAGAAGAAAAAAAAAATGGATATTCAATGAAATAGAGGACTTTCAAACATTCCTGATGAAAAGATTAGAGCTGAATAGAAAATCTGATTTTCAAACAAAAGACTCAAAAAAAAGCAAAAAAAAAAAAAAAAAAAAAAAAAAAAAAAAAAAAAAAAAGAATAGAAAAGAGAAATCATAAAGGATTCAATAAGATTAAATTATTTGCATTCCTACTTGGGAAAATAATAGTTGTAACTCCTAAGAATAAAGTTAAATTATTTACATTCATGGTTGGAAAGATGATATTTGTAACTCCTAAGAACATTATAATCGTTGGGATAACTTTGAAGGAACACTCTGTGTGTGTGTGTGTGTGTGTGTGTGTGTGTGTGTGTGTGTGTGCACGCGTGCATATGTGTGTATGGTGTAAGCTGAATAAGATGGGATGATATCTTTAAAAAATAAAAGTAAGGGGTGAGAAAGAGGAATAAACTAATAGAAGGGGAAAGGGAGAACTAGAATGGAACAAGTTATCTCACACAAAAGTTTTGGAGGAGAAAATGGGAAAGGTGGAAGAAGGGGGTGGAGTTGAGAAACGCTTAAACCTTACTTTCATTGGATTGATTAAAAAAGGGAATAATATACACACTTAAGTTAGGTATAGAAATCTAGAGTAGGAGGGGGATGGGAGAAGGGGTAGGGAATGGATTAGTGAAAGCAGTAGTCAGAAGCAAGAAAGAGTCATAAGGCAACAAACTCTATACTGTAGTTTGTATGCTGGAAAAATTTCCTAAAAAGTCCTAACCTTTTTTCTGTGAATTTAAAACCTCTGGCCAAAGGTTGAAAAAATGCATAGAAAAAAAGGATTAGAAAATAAAATTAACATAGCATCTTATAGATTTTCAAAAGTTTTGTGAGCAAAACACCTTATCAAAGTCTCAAAAAATTTGAGAAAATCTATTATGGAATTTGGAAATAAGTCAAAAACAACAATTAGGAAAATAGCCATTTTTACTAAACTTTCTTTGAATTCTATCTTGTCTGGAGTAATTCTTCAAAGCACTCCAGTTGAGAGTCAGAATGAATTTTTGCAGGATTGCTAATGAGATTATCATCACTGGAATCACAACTGCTAAACTATTGTTAAGAAATGCTTCAATAACAATAGACTCAAAGCCTTCGATGAAATTCCTGCCCAACCCAGCTTGGAGGAGTGCAATGAGTTGGGGTCAAAGCTCCGAAACCTGTGTCCAGCCATACTAGGTTTCATCAGGTTCTGTCCAGCAACTGCTTGAGAAGAATCTGAGTGCCCTTAGCAGCATCCAGCATGGCAGCCACTCAACCTCTGTTTTTTGGTAAACTCGCCATTCTTTATTTCAATTACAGAAATGTATTAGCTATGAAATTTATGGCAAATTAATTTATACCAGCCCAGTTTTCTGATTTGTAAAGATAACTAATATTGATTGTTCCTTAACAAAAACCAAATGCTATATGACTGTTAACTGCTTTATTGAATAAAAATTGCTTCATATTTGGATAACTCTATGGATTTTTAGATGTAACTGATGAGGGAAAGGAAAGGGGGAACCCCATTTGCCGGTGCAAAGATAGTAAGATAATCCCATGAGGCACAGTGTCCCCTGTAAATGAATTTACAGGCCCAAAAACCTAGATTGATAAATAAAAGGTTTATTGTAGGAATTTGGAAGTAAAGTTCAGTTAGAAAGATGCCAGGGCCAGGGCCAGAGGTGGCCTCTGGGCGGGCAGGGACCCTTACATGGCTGGAAGGATACCATGTGTTGGGGGGAAGGGCTCCTGCAAAGAGAGAACTCCAGCTTACCTCTTTTATACCTAAAAGGGGCTTTGTGGGCAGTACCCCAAATTCTTGGCGGGCTTTTCAGTTAGTTCAGATCCAGGGGTGGGGGAAGCTGAGCTGATAGTGGGGGCTGGGCCCAGATATTCAAAAGGGTGCCTTTGACCATGTCAATTAGAAAGGAATCTTAAAGGGACCTCAACCCCTATCATAACCAATATACAAGGCTAATGTTGAGGTAAAAAATGTTTTAGATGTGTGTAAATTATACTAAACAAATTCAACTATATACATTGTCTTCTCTTCTCTCTAAATAAAAAAGTAAAATTATTTAAGGCAATAAAAATCATCCCTGAGAACTTCTCACCTCAGCAGTTTGGAGACAAAATATATTTGTCAACTATTAAGAAGGTGAAAAGTTCATTTAGCCTTGCTTATCCTGTTTCATATTATTTTGTAAATGTAAATTAAGGAATTAGTTATGTTTTATTGCTGCTAGAAAATTAATAGAAAAATTATTACAAAAACTATTTGGCTATTCTCAGGAAAAAAATTAAAATTGCTAAGTTATTTGAAGTTATTGTCATCAAGTTAAACCTAAATCTGATAATTATAGCCCATCAAAATACTATGAATCGGGGCAACTAGGTGGTATAGTAGATAGAGTACCAGCCCTGAAGTCAGGAGGATCTAAGTTCAAATGTGGTCTCAGAACACTTCCTAGTTATGTGACCATGGGCAAGAAACTTAACCCCAATTGCCTCAGGCAAAAACCAACCAACCCCCTTCCCCCCCAGAAAAGGTGAGGGTTGGACAACAAATAGCTCAATTCCTTCCCTGGGACCACTGCCCAAACTTTTAATTTTAAGCTTGTCAGTTTTCTTAAACTTTCAGTACAGCTAAGGATATCTGCCCTGAGAATATAGAGAGCCTGTTTAAGAGATTTGGGAACATATATAACAAGGAAAGTATATATAAAAATTCTATAAGTTTAATGATCAATTTTTTGCACCAGAATGAATTTTAACATACAAAACAAGTTACACAATCTTTTATGTGTCTAAGTTTTAAAAGAGATAATTTAGCTAGCTTTAACTTGCAGTTAGTGGAATTTGATATTGGAGATGAAAGCTCTTGGGACTGCAACTGATATTATTTTTGAGTTTTGAATTTGATTGCCTAACCATTAAGTCAGTAACCCGCCACTTGAGAGAATTTTCCGAAGCTACTCAGAGAAATGTGACTCTGAACAGATAAGGGTCTGTATTAATATAAGAGTTGAGAGCTTTTGCTCAGTGAGATTCTTCAAACTCTGTTTCCCAGTTCTGCTTCTTTGTTCCCTACTTGATAATTCCTGAGTCTGATAAAGTAAAAGTATTATAATTGGATATCAGTCTAAACTAAGGAAGCTTTATTTTGTCAGGTACCTGTTCCCAGGCTGAGGCCTGAAGAATCAGTTCTGATGGTATTGTTAAACCCCCGTATTTTCCTTTTATGACAAATTCTTATAAGAGCAAATGGTCAACACAAATTCAAGTATATCTTGCTGTTTTTAATCTGAAAATATATAGTCATTATATCCTAAATAGTTTGGAAAATGAGTATTTGGCTAATCATCTAGTTGTTATATATAGAGAGATAAATATAGATATATCTATATAGATAGATAGATAGATAGATGTGTGTGTGTGTGTATATATATATATATATATATATATATATATATATATATATATATATATATATATATATATATACATATATATATATATATAAATGTTTGGTGAAATAAATTCTTTATAGGTTTCCAAAATAATGTAAGAACAATTAACATAACTGTCCATAAGAACGAACTGTTATTTTATTGTTCATTTGAAACTAAAACTGAAAATCTTTAAAATTGATATATACTATATGTCCTGTGATACAAATATATTTCATACCTGAAAATTGCTGCTCAATCTCTTGTTACACTTATAAAGTCCTTGTGGACTTGTCTTTTTATCTCAATCCTCCTAACCTCTATTTGTTAGAATTGTTTTGTATTCTAGATTTTGGTCAGTTACAGCTGCATTACCCAGCTTCAAGGAACTCAATCAACCACTGGACACTTCAATCAGCTCTAGCTCGTCACTCCCTCCATAAAAAGATGGGACCTTGCAAATGACTCAAATCTATGTACATTCTCAGCAGGAAGCAGTTTCAGAAGATGAGATCACCCCCCCTGCTCCCAGAGGACTTTGAGTCCCATGTGTTTAAAAGGGGGGAACTGGAACTGATTGGTGAATGAACCCCCAAATTAGCAGGATGGGACTCCTGTTAAAATGTATTTGGGACTTAGAATGGCATAAATTTTCACATCTCAGATATGGAATTCCATGATGTTTTCAAGACCTTCAGAGATATACTGTATAGCATATTTTAAAATAGTAGATATTTCTAACTAAAGATATGTTTTAAGGAATGGCACTAGAATCCAAATCATGAATGTGTTAGAAGGATATATTGTAAAATGTTACAATTGTGTTTTATTCCAATGTCTTACTTCTACTGAAATGTTTTTCAAATTCGATACTTATGGTTGTTATTATGGAACATCCATACTATGTGATGTCTAATAAGATCAGTCATAATTGGTACAGGTAAGCAGGTGAACAGGTTTGAGATAACATCCAGGAAAATTAGAAAATAGTAGTAGTAAAAGAGATTTGTAGGATTATTCACTGTTGGAATTCCAGCAGATATATCAATTGTTACAACATTTGCTGTTTCAGCTACAGCTCTTACAAAATCTGTTCAGACTGCTCAATTCGGAAAAGCTTTTTAGAACAAATTAATATAGATTATAAGATAAAACAAGAATTAAACTTAGTGAAACAATCATTAACATGGTTAGGGAATCATGTAAACAATTTGAAATCTCAATTTCAGCTAACTTTTTAGCAGAAAACATGGAAAAGAGTAGTATCCATGAAACTAACCAGATATTCAACTGGTTAAAAAAGATAAATCCTGTAAATAATCTGACCTCTATTCTTTTGCATTTTGTTCCTCTCAAATGTTTTATTTTACTACTGATTGACTTAGCTCCTTGTGCTTTTAAGTATGTTCTGCAATCATTCTCAACTATGAGAATGTTCATAGACTTCATATTTAAAGTAAGAACCAGGAATTATAGAGAGCCAGGAGGTAAGAATCCATTCCAGGAAATCTTAGAGTAACTTGGCTCACCAACCTCCCTTTTCTTACTGAATATCAGAGAAATACTTGTTAATATAATAAAAAACCTGGTGACTGAAGCAAAATGCAAACTCTACTATGTACTACATCAAAGTTAGGATAGGAAAAACATCCCACAATGGAGACTAAAGACATTTGGGGAAAAGATACTTGAGGATATTGGTATGATAATTTTACTCTGATATGTATCTCAATTATTTACATCTCTGTCTAAATCATTTACATCTCAATAGACTGTGCTTGTTAGAAAAAGCTATAGGAACATCAAAGAGTATATTTTATATCAAGTCTATAAGCACTGAAAGTATATATGTTTGTCTCTCTGATCAATAAAACTTGAAGAGTTCATATCGAACTTCTCTTTACCTGGCCCCTGGATAACACACCCTTATTTCACTATTGGAGTTGGACATGATAGAAAAGAAAATGACAAATGCTGAAGGGGATAATAGGAACACTAATGCATTTTTGACAGAGTTGTGTCTAATTAAACCATACTGGAGACAATTTAGAACTATGCCCAAAGAGCTATAAACCATGCATATGTTTTTACCCAAAAATATCACTAGTAGATCTATATCCCAAAGAGATTTTTTTTAAAGGAAAAGGGCCTATATAAACAAAAAGAGAACCCCCTTTCCTTATGGCAAAGAATTAGAAATTGAGGGGATGACCATCAACTGGGCAATGGCTGAAGTGGTGGTTTATGACTGTGATGGAATACCATTATATTAGAAATGAACAGGATGCTCTCAGAAAAATGAGAAGACAGAGATGAACATTGTACGTAGTAATAGCAATATTGTATAATGATGAACAGAATGATTTTGCTATTTTCAACAATACAATAATCCAAGAGAATGCTAAAAAACTTAAGTTGAAAGATGTTATCTTCAAAGACATAACTGATGAAAACAGATCAAGGTATACTTTTTAAAACTTTATTTTTCCTGAGTTTTCTTTTTTGTTTTGTTTGCATTTTTTTCACAGCATGACAAATATGGAAATATGTCTTGAATGACTGCAACCTATATCAAATTGTTTGCCTTTTTAATTGTAATTGGAAACAAATAAAATATTAAATAAATTATTAAAAATTAAACAATATTGTGAAAGTATAGCACCCTGAGATTAAAAGATGAAAGGACAACCAAAGAAAGACATATTTCTTCAATCTTTGTCTCAGTCTGTCAATAAGCATTTATTAAGATCCCTTCCTATATGCCAATCATTGTGTTAAACAGTCTGGAAATACAAACAGAAGCAAAAAGATAGTTCCTGCCCTTAAGGAGCTTACATTCTAATAGGAAATAGGGAATATATAAAAGAAAGCTGAAAAGCCTGGGGATCTCTTTGCCCTGGGTCTCCTCCTTCAGCTGAAGGTTCTGGGAGGAACCAGCCAGTAAGAAAATGAGACCACAAGGATGGAGAGTATTTCTAATGTAAGAAGTGTTGTTCATTCTTCTTTCAAAGACCAAGGACATCATGAATGAATGATGTCTTGACTTGCCCCTGAATTGGATTTAAGTGAAGCAGAATTGCAAAACTATCAGTTTCATTCCCTCTTCTAGAGGTCAGGATACTAAGTTCAGTGGCAAGACAAAAATCAGGATACCTGCTCACAGACCAAGATGCAATGGATGATTTTGGCATTTTCCAGGTCTGATCATACTTAAACAGTAGAGTTTTTAATAGCTTTCCACCAGGCTTGTTTTAGCCTTCTTGGTCATTGGAACAAACTGCTGTCATGTACCTGTCTTCACATATTCGGGGTAAACATCTCCAGAAATCACCATCATATTTAAAGTCTGTAGGCTTCTCCCAGTCTAATTTAGCCTATCTGCTGAGATAGTTTTCCACTATTTATCATAGTCTTGTTTCAAGAATTGGTCTGTTAATCCCTTTAGGCCAAGGGATTCATCCTATATTTCTATTGCTGTCCCAGTACCTAATTTAATATGAATATTATTTTTGTTATTGACTCAAAAACTACTTATTGGTTAATGGTCAATATTGCTATTTAAAATGCAAATCCCATATAGAAGTTAAGCAAAGGAAAAGGTGAATGGGAACCACTACCTAAGACCTAAGAGTATAGGATTAGAGCTATGCTAGGATTTAGAGAATAAGGAATATTGGAATTTAAACCTAGGTCTTTTGACTCAACTTGCAAGATCTTAACTAGTTTTGCTTCTTTTAGATACTTATTAATAGCAACAATAACATTTACATAGTGCCCTACAAATTTAACCCATGCATGGTACAGCTTCTTGAAGCCAAAGTAAGAGGTAGGTGAGCAGACTTGGAGTACTCAGCAAACCCTCTCACCAGAGGTCCTATTCTTCCCTGAAAACCCCATACACCTGAATGTGAGAAATAGTCCTGAGATGGAATAAACCTCCAAGGCAAAGAGCTTTCCATGGTATGGTACAGAAAGTTCTGTAATGTTGCCTGAAGAGGGATGAAGATGACTACAAATTATTTGCCTAATAATCTCTTAAAAATAAAACAATCAAAACCATCCGCCTTTCAAATACAAATTTTCCTATGCTCAAGGTTTCAGTAAACAAAAGAACAAAAGATTACTTAGAACCCAAGTTCCTTTGTTTTCTAGGAAATTTTATGTGTTTCTCTTCATTGCCAAAGTCCTGGAATCACATGGATCCAACCTTCTCATGGGGTCAAACTTGTAGTAGAAAGAACATTAGAGAGAAATAGGTTTGAAATGATTGTACATATGTAACCTATATCAGATTGCTTGCCGTTTAGGAGAGGGAGAGAGAAGAAGGGAAGAGATAAAAAAAAATTTTAGAATTCAAAATCTTACAAAAACTATCTTTACATTTTATTGGAGGGAAATAATATTAAGTGGAGGGGGAAAAGAAAAAAGAAAAGAAATGGGGAATAGCTGAACAAATTATGGTATGTGATTATGACAGAATACTATTGTGCTATATCAGCTGTGAATGACTTGGCTATTCTCAGCAGTGCAATGATCCAAGACAATTTTGAAAAACTTATGATGAAAAATGCTATTCATCCTCAAAGAAGGAACTGATTGTTTCTGAATACAGACTAAGGCATACTTCTTTTTTTTAAACTTTATTTTTCTTGAAGTTGGTTTTTTTTGTTTGTTTGTTTGTTGTTTTTTGTTTTTTTGCATGTGGATAGGAGTTATCTATGTTTTCTCTCACAGAATAATTTTTATGGAAATGTTTTGTATGACTTCACACCTGCTTTCTAAATAAAGGGGAAGGGAAGGGAAGAAGGAAAAGAATTTGGAACTCAAAGTTTTAAAAATAATTGTTAAAAATTATATTACATGTAATTGGAGAAAAATAAAATAATGATTAAAAAAAGAAAAGAAAGAACATTGGACTAAGAATCAAAAAGTTGAGATTCTAGTCCCCAGTGTCTATTGACTAGCTGTGACCCAGGTTCTAAATCTCAGGTATTCTCATCTGTAAATTGAGAGGTTTTTATAACTATCAGTCTGCAAATCCTCCCTCCACTAAACTTTTACGATCAAAAGTTTTACTTTTTAAAACTTATAAACTTAATGGAATGGTCCCTCTTCCCTGCTCCTTCTACCTTTAGATTCTTTCTTTTCCACAGCATGCAGTCCCTGCCTCCTGAGTTCCAGAGGGTAAAGACTTGGCCTCTGGAAGAATTCAAGATAATGAAATTTAAATATTTTATCTGTCTGCAGTATAGTTTCAGATAGGCTAGTTAGACTAAATAAATGATCTGTAAGCACCTTTCTGGCTCAAAAATTCACCAATTTATTGTTCATACAATTGAGATGTTTCTCAATTTAACCAAATACTATCTACCCTTCAAGTTTCATCACAAGATCTTACTTCTTTCATAAAGCATTCCCTTGTTAGTACAGTTCTTAATATCTCCCCTTCCTCTAGACTTCTTATAATCTGCATCACATTACTGGCACATATCCAATATCTACCACTATTTATCATAATATTATTTCAAGAATTGGTTTGTAAATTCCTTTAGGCCAAGGGATTCATCCTGTATTTCTATTGCTATCCCAGTATCTAACATAGTATGAATTATGTTATTGATTCAAAAATGACTTCTTAGTTAATTAATGGCCAGTATGGCTATTCAAAATGCACATCCCATATAGAAGTTAAATAAAGGAAAAGGTGAATGGGAACCACTACCTGAGACCTAAGCCAATAGGATTTAGAGCTATGCTAGGATTTAGAGAATAAGGAACAGTATTGGAATGTAAGCCTAGGTCTTTTGACTCAACTTGTAAAATTTTACTAGTTTTGCTTCTTTTAGATACTTATTAATAATAACAATAACATTTACATAGTGCCCTACAAATTTAACCCAAGTAGCCACTGCTTTATAGCTACTATTTCATTTGATCCTCAAAAACTTGAGAAGTATTACCCCCATTTCACAGATGAGAAGACTTCGACAGAGAGGTTTAGTGATTTGTCGAGTGTCACCCAATTAGTGAGTACATATGGCTGGATTTGAACTCATGCCTTTGTGATTCTAAGTCTAACACTCCATCCACTGTGCCACCTAGCTATTTTTCTTAAAGATGCGGAATCTATCACCATAACAGTTTTCTAGTTATTCTAATTTTCTTGGCAAAGTCTTAATTTGGATGGCCATATTTTGAAACATACCTTTCACAGATGCAAATGTATTTTGAAAATAATTCGCAAAATTGTTAGGTCCCTTTGGATCAGAAGAACCCCTACAGTCATTACTATTATATATAGAGATGGTTTTTAATCAGAATTTAAATCAAGTTAATTCAAGCCTTTAAATCAAGGATTTCTCATCTAAACCTATTTCCATTTAAAAAAAAAAAAAAAAACAAAAAAAAAAAACAAAAAAAACCTCTATCTTGGAAAAAGCTTATTACATTGAAGAATTAATCACTAAGTCATTTCTGAGAAAGCAAGCTTTTCCAATTTCATGCTACCAAGCAGGTGTCCATGGTGAAATATTACCTCACTATTATTAAAAAGGCAACAAACTCAATTTCTTGAAATCAAAACACAATAATTTTCACATGTTGCTGTGCTTTCCACTTTTAGAAATCCAATGTTTCTACAGAAAGGTGAATCTAACCTAGGGATAGACAACATACTTTCCTTTTTTTATTGTTTAATCTTTGTAAGAGAATACAAATCTTAGATGGTCAATTAAAAACAAGCCTGAATAGCCATTGAGGAGGGAGATATGGCCATAAGACATATTAAAACTTAAATTATGATAGCTTTACCCAAGAAATATTTTTGTTCTAAACTTCTTTGAATACTGTTCTTACAATAGTTGCAATTATATTTATACTATGGGTTATGTATACACACTGAATTCTTCTTACTAAAATTTAAATCCTAAAGTTAGAATGAGAATCTTTAATTATTAAAAAAAAAATAATAATGCCTATGCTCACTATCACATTACAGATTACAAGATATAGGGGGGGGAAAGGAAGGAAGAAAAGAAGGATGGAGGGAGGGAGGGAAAGGAAGAAGCTTCCATTTACTGCATGCTGTAAGCACTTATTATATTCCAGATGCTGTGCTAAGTGCCTTTACAAATATTTATCTCATAACAACCATAAGAGGTATACGTTATTATTATTGCAATTTTATAATTGAGAAAACAACCACAAAATAGAACATTTTAATTATATTAGGTTAAAAAGCTTTTATAGAAATAAAACTAATGCGGACAGGATTAGAAGGGAAGCAATAAACTGGAAAAACATTTTTACAGCTAAATATTAAGGCCTCATCTCCAAAATATATAGAGAATTGTTTCTAATTTATAAGAAATCAAGCCATTCTCCAATTGATAAATGGTCAGAGGATATAAACAGGTAATTTTCAGATGAAGAAATTGAAACAACTTCTAGTCATATGAAAAGGTGTTCCAAATCATTGTTGATCAGAGAAATGCAAATTAAGACAACTTTGAGATACCACTATACACCTGTCATATTGGCTAAGATGACAGGAAAAGATAATGAAGAATGTTGGAGGGCATGTGGGAAAACTGGGACACAGATACATTGTTAGTGGAGTTGTGAATATATCCAGCCATTCTGGAGAGCAATTTGGAACTATGCCCAAAAAGTTATCAAACTGTGCATAGCCTTTGATCCAGCAGTGCTACTACTGGGCTTATATCCCAAAGAGATCTTAAAAAAGGGAAAGGGACCTGTATGTGCCAAAATGTTTGTGGCAGCCCTTTTTGTAGTGACTAGAAACTGGAAATTGAAGGGATGCCCATCAATTGGAGAATGGCTGAATAAATTGTGATATATGAATATTATTGGACCATTATTGTTCTATAAGAAATGATCAGCAGGATGAATACAGAGAGGCTTGGAGAGATATACATGAACTGATGCTGAGTGAAATGAGCAGAACCAGGAGATCATTACGCATTTCAATAACAAGACTACATGATGATCAATTCTGATGGATGTGGCTATCTTCAACAATGTGAGGATCCAAATCAATTCCAATTGATCTATAATGAATGGAACCAACTACATCCAGAGAAAGAACACTGGGAAATGAGTGTGGACCATAACATAACATTTCCACTCTTTCTGTTACTGTTTGCTTGCATTTTTGTTTTTTTGTTTTTCCTTTATTTTTACCTTTTTTTCTAAATCCAATCTTTCCTATACAACAAGATAACTGTATAACTATGTATACATATATTGTATTTAACATATACTTTAACTTAGTTAACATGTATAGGAATACCTGCTGTCTAGGGAAGGGGATGGGGGGAAGGAGGGGAAAAGTTGGAACAGAAGTTTTTGCAAGAGTCAATGTTGAAAAATTAACTATGCATGTGTTTTGTATATAAAAAGCTATAATAAAAAATAAAATTTTAAAAAAGTAATTGAGAAAACAGAGGCAGACAGACATTAAGTATTTGTCCAGGGTCATACAACTTGTAAATGTCTAAGGCTGTATTTGAACTCTTCCTTATTCCAGGTCTGGCATTCTTTCTACTATGTCATCATCTAGATTACAAAGGTTATTATCCTACTGTATCCCATTCTTTCTAAGGAGTCCTTCACCATTGATTTTAAAACTACTTGACTGACAGAAACCAAACTAACTTGCTGTTCATGAGGATACTAAGGAGCAGGTGTACCAATTATGTCAATTATTGATGCAAGAATTAAAAATATATTTTATTATAATTTACTATAATTTCTCCTATCTTTGAAAATGAATTTTAAATACAAATGATTACAAGCAAAGATCATAATTTTACTTTGAAATAAAAATCTTACTAGTATGTGTAAATGTAGAGAAGGGGCAGCTAGATGGCACAGTGGATAGAGTGCCAGGCCTGGAATTAGGAAAACACATCTTTCCTGAGTTCAAATCTGGCCTCAGAGACTTAGCCTCTGGATTGGGAAAGTCACTTAATCCTATTTATCTCAGTTTCCTCATTGGTAAAATGAACTGGAAAAGGAAATGGCAAACCACCTTGTATCTTTGCCAAGAAAATCCCAGAGGGGGTCATGAATTGTTGGACATAACTGAAAACAACTGAACAAGAGGAATGACATGTATAAATGTACTCCATCAAAATGATGCATTGAGCCTTATAGATGTTTTTAAATTTCAATCCTTAAGTTAACAATAACAAGATATTTCCTATGTCTGTTTTTATCCAATGACTCAAAACCTATCAACTTGATTAAGGACTTATTCACACTTGTTTATTTTTGGTTGATTAATTCAATTTAGATGTTCTGATCATCTGGGGTAGAAATGGTGTCCTTTAAAAGAGAAAGCCACCAGGTTTCCTACTGGATATGAGATATTAGATACAAAGGAGGATAGTTTTTCTTATCTGGAAGCTTTTCCTTACATCAGAACTAAATGTCTCTTTATAGCTTCTCCCCATTGTTTCTGGTTCTGCTTTTTAGGTCCCCAAAGAACAATTTTAATAGCACTTTCTACTGACAGTCCTTTAAATCCTTGAGTACAGCTATGACATGTCCCCTCAAGTATTCTCTTATCCAAGTTAAATAATCCTAGTCTCTTTCATTGTATCCTCTATGGCATGAATTTGAGAACTGTCATTTTTCTGGTCTGCTTTTTCCTGTTTATATCATTCTAAAAATGTAGTGTCTTGAACTAAACATAAAATAGTTTTCATTTAAAATAAGTAGCGCATTCCACAGACTTCCCCTGTACTCTAAATATCGAGTACAGCACTTATTTCTGAATCCTATACTGTAAAGGGCTAGAACTGAGCAATGCACTTGGATGATGAAGCACGTGAGACTAATTGCCAATTGGACGGTTCCCTATTAACTTGTTTAAGGTTGACCCTCCCCAGCTGTTCTGTGCTGACTTGATTGGTGAAACAAAGAGAGGGAAGTGACTTGTGTGGGAGGAGTAAGAGAAACTTGGGTGGTGGAACTCACGCTCACTAGCACTCGTGACCTGGCGTTGGAGGTGACAGTAAAGATCTGGAATAAAGACATTTAGTGATCCTGACTCCTGTTGATTTCTGGAAAGATAGAGTTCAGAGTTCCAGCATTTGGCGTCCAACGTGTGGCTGGCACCCTACTTCCACCGAAGTCCTCCTGTGACCAGGAGATTAGGTGAGTATTCTAATAGAAATAAGGAATTTACCTTGTTAAGGACTAAATCAGCAATCTCTAGTAACTGAGATGGGGCAGATATTAGGTAAATCCTGGGCCTCAGCTGACCCTGCTCCAACCCCAGCCCCTGCCTCATCTAGCAATGCTATAGAGGATATAATTAAGATAATTGATGAGAAAAGTTTACTTGTTCCCATCCCACAAATGAATAATCTCTTACACTCATTGATTCGCACGTCCCCTTGGTTCTTAAATGAAGAAAAACTACGTATAGATAAATGGAAGCTAGTGGGACTTGAAATGAAAGAATTTTACTCAAAAAATGGGAATTGTCAAATTTTCCCAGAGGTATTTTACCTATACAACTTGATTCTATTAGACTTAAGCTATCGAGAAGAGTTTAGAAGAAGGAAGAGTTCTAAAAAGGCACCGAGAAGGAACAAAAGATAGAAGATAGGCAAACTCAGGACATTGCCAGAGGGCAAGGGGATTTGAATGAGGAATCTGAGTGTGTAGACTCTGATTGTCCGGAAGAAATTTCAACCCCACCTAGAGAGCAGATTATTGATCAGCCCACATCCACTCTATCTTCAGGGACGGAGGGAGGAGGAGTAGTGGGAGGGGCGGTGACATCATCAGCGCCCCCCCCCTCCTCCCACACAGAGCCCCCCCTCCCAACAACTGCCCACTCCTGTAACTAGATTAGAAAGAGGGCTTATTGAAGCAATTGAAAATGGAAAAGAAGTAGATAATGATTTCAAACTTCAAATTTTTCCCGTGATTCAACAGCATAATTCTGCAGGTCAAGAGAGTAGAAGATATGCTCCTTTTAATATATGGATGTCCTTAAAAACCTGAAAAAATCTTGCACTGTCTTTGGGGCTACATCAGATTATGTTAAGATGTTAATACACAATTTGGCTTATGAAACCTTAACCCCTAGTGACTGGAAAGTCATTGCAAAAGTGTGCTTAGAACCTGGACAAAATTTGTTGTGGTTTTCTGAATTTAGTGAGCTCTGTAGGATTCAAGCCCAACAAAATAGTCAAAGTGCAGCTAATACTTCCATCACCTATGACCTACTAACAGGTGTAGGTTCTTATGCAGATGCTGCAGTACAGATTAATTACTCCATAACAGCATTTGAGCAAATTTCTGCTGCTGCTATCAAAGCATGGGCTTCTCTCCCCAGTAAAAACTACAAGGGTGAGACCTACACAAAAATTGTACAGGGACCAAATGAACCCTTTGCTGATTTTGTGGCATGTTTGCAGACAGCTGTCATACAGACTAATGGTGAAAATGAAGTAACAGACACTTTGGTGAGGCAACTTGCTAGAGACAATGCCAATGAGGTTTGTAGAAGGATTATACTAGGACTACGTAAGGATGCTCCTTTAGAGGAGATCATAAGACGCTGTGCCACAATGGGCACAAATACCTTGTATAGCCAGGCTATGGTGCAGACTTCCCAAGATCCCAACATGGGGAGACAGGATCCCTTTTGGCAAGGGGTTTCCAGAGAGACTCGTCAATGCTTTCAATGCGGTAAAGTAGGCCATTTGAAAGCTCAATGTTGGCATAGAGACAGAGTGAGAAGACAGGCTGGGAGAACAAGGCCCAAAACCCCATGTCCAAAATGCAACAGAGGACTCCATTGGGCCTCAGAGTGTAGACTGATTCAGGGAAACGGGATGAGGGGCCCAGCTCCAGGGCCCCAAGCAAAAAACACTTGGGGCATGATGGCAGCCTATGCCACACCCAGAGAGTGCCTCCAAGTCCAATACCCAGACATGACCAATCAGCCAGGAAGCCATCTGAGGGGAGAAAGGGATTACACAATCAGTCAGCCAGGAAGCAACATGATGGGAGAAAGGGACTACAATTAGGGAGGATAGAGTTGTATGCAGCTGGGACAATTGAGATACCCCCTGGAGAGGTGAAATCTGTTCCTCTCCAACCTATGGATCCCTTGCCTCCAGGCACAGCAGGCTTGACCATTTCACCTCCTGAGAGTACTTACAAGACAGTGTTCATTCATACACTGATGTGGGAAACTGGGGAATGTGTAGATAATATCCCAGTCACTAACACAGGGAGACAATGTGTGACTTATCAACCAGGGGAAGTAGTAGCATCAGGTTTATTAATACAGACTCCTAATAAGCAACCTGGTGACAGTCACCCATGTTCGGACTCCAAGCAGAAAAACCCAGGAATATACTGGACAGCAGCTGTGACAGCTGACCGACCTATGCTCACCATCTATATAAATGGCATGCCATTAGAAGGACAGGTGGACACAGGTGCAGATCGCACAGTCATTAGAGGTGCCAACTGGCCCAGTCACTGGCCAAAGACTAAGGCAGACATCTACATGTCTGGGGTAGGAGGATCAATAGCAGCTGAAGTTAGTGCTACCCCTTTAAGATGGGTATTTGAAGGTGAAACAGGAGTTTTTACTCCTTTTATAGTTGAAAAAATCCCCATCAATCTGTGGGGAAGAGACATTTTACAACAATTAGGGTTAAAAATGAGTACTTCGGTTTTTTAGGCAGGGCTGCTGTTGAAGGCCTGCCAACACTTTCACCTGTTCCTATCCAGTGGAAAACTGATACACCAGTGTGGATAGAACAGTGGCCCTTAGATAACAATAAAATTCAGGCCTTACTAGACATAGTACAGAAACAACTTGATCAAGGACACTTACAACCTTCTCTAAGTCCTTGGAATTCCCCAGTATTTGTTGTAAAAAAGAAATCTGGAAAATGGAGAATGTTGACTGATTTAAGAAAGGTAAATGAACAGATGGAAACTATGGGAACTCTTCAACCTGGACTTCCATCTCTTACTCAATTGCCTAGAGAATGGCCTCTGTGAGTTATAAACATTAAGGATTGTTTCTATTCTATCCTTCTAGATAAGGAGGATATGAAAAGATTTGCCTTTTCAGTGCCCAGCGTTAACTTAGCTGAGCCTTATAAAAGATATGAATGGACAGTTTTGCCACAGGGAATGAAAAACAGCCCTACTATGTGTCAAATGTATGTTGCTGCTGCTCTTAGTCCAGTAAGAAAAGCATTTCCAAAAGTAATGTTATTACATTACATGGATGATATATTGGGATGTGCACCTGAGGAACAAATGTTAGAAGCATGTCTACAAAAAACCATAGAAACACTAAGGAATTATAAATTGCACATAGCTTCAGAAAAGATTCAAAGACATGCTCCTTTTCAATATTTAGGATATGAAGTATATCCTAAGGTGCTTACAGTACAAAAACTCTCCTTAAGAACAGAGAAGCTAAACACCTTAAATGACTTTCAGAAATTGATAGGAGATATCCAATGGATGCGTCCCGTGCTAGGCTTGACTACCTGTCAATTGCAACCATTATATGACATTTTAAGGGGAGACAGTGCTTTAAATTCACCACGCCAGCTTACAAAAGAAGCTCAAGAGGCTTTGAGACAAGTTGAACTGGCTTTATCCAATGTGGTTGAAAGAGTCACTCAAAAACCCTTGGAAATATCAGTTTTTGCTACACAAGAGGCCCCCACAGCAGTCCTTCATCAAGGAGACAGTGTGATAGAGTGGGTGAACCTCCCAGCACAACCAGAACAAAGCCTTATTCCTTACCCAGTGCTTGTGGCTAGAATTTTATTAAAGGCCATTAAACGAGCAGTACAATTATCTGGGACAAGACCTGACAAGATATACACCTTTTATACTAATGCACAAGTTAATGTGTGCTGCGAAACCATCCCAGAGTGGCAAATTTTATTAACCATGGCTCCAAATTTTGCACATGGGTCTCCATTAAAGATAACCAGAGTGCTACATAATTGGCAATGGATTCTTGAAGAAAAGGTTTCTAAAGTTCCTCTTAAAGGACCAACTATCTTTACAGATGCATCCAAACATAATATTTGCTCTGTGTATTCTCGTGACTTAACTATAAAGAAAGTAATCAGAACTCCTTTTCAGTCCACTCAGCAGAATGAATTGTATGCAATCATTCTAGCTCTTGCTTATTATCTGGGAGACATAAATATAATATCTGATTCAGCCTATTCAGTAGGTGTGGTACAAAGAATTGCCACAGCCCAAATAAAATTTGTAGCCTCCAATATATATCAGCTCTTTAAAGAGCTTCAAGAGCAAGTGAGAAAGCATCCAGGTAAGATTTATATTTTGCATGTCCATTCCCATAGTGGACTTCCAGGTCCTATTTTTGATGGTAATTCAAAGGCAGATAGCCTTCTAACCATGCTGGCCAGTACTCCTTTATTTCAAGAAGCACAAGAGTCTCATTCTAAATATCATCAGGCTGCCCGAGCTTTACGTTTGCAGTTTGGAATAACAAGAGAAGAAGCTAGGAGCATAGTAAAAGCCTGTACAGCTTGCCTTCCTTTCCATGCTCCTACACTCCCTCCGGGGAAGAACCCTCGTGGTTTGAGACCTAATGAAATTTGGCAAATGGATGTGACCCATTATAAATCTTTTGGTCGTCTATCTTTTATCCATGTCGTGGTAGACACCTTTTCTGGATTCACATTTGCAATGCCAGCAGCAAAAGAGACAGCCCGAGTGGTAACTGAATTCCTTATACAAGCATTTGCAATTATGGGTGTACCACAAGCAATAAAAACAGACAATGGACCTGCATATACGTCCAAACATTTTACACACTTTTATGCACAGTATAAGATTTTACACACTTTTGTGCACAGTATAAGATTTTACACACCACGGGCATACCCTTTAATCCTCAAGGGCAGGCAATAGTAGAGAGAAGAAACAGAGATATTAAGACACTCCTCCAAAAACAAAAGAAAGGGGGAGCCACGGGTAACCCAAGAGAACTTCCAAATTTAGTTCTCTATACCATTAATTTTTTAATTTTTGACAAAGATGCACTGGCTCCAGCAGACAGGTTTTATAACTCACCGGAAGGGCAGTGTCCAGTGCGAGCAGCTCCACTGTCTTTAGATAATCGCCAAGTGATGTGGAGAGACCCAGAAAGTGGTGAATGGAAGGGACCAGCTAGGTTAACTGCTTGGGGGAGAGGGTTTGCTTGTACCTCTACAGATGGAGAAGGAATCAGATGGGTGCCAACGAGCCGTATTCGCCTTGTCCATCGGAGAGAGACAGAGCAGACCCTTGAAATGAAGGAGAAGGCCCAAGAAACATCGGGTGGTTCCGTTGCTGACTGTGCCCACCACTGAAAGAACCTGGCAGTTATGGCGTTTGACCCATGGACATCAAAAACTGTTGGACCTGAAAGTCTCAGGAATCATTGGATTCTCTGAGACATCATAAGACTATTGTAGGTCTTGAAAGTCTCAGGAATCATTGGATTCTCTGAGACATCATAAGACTATTGTAGGACTGAAATCCTCAGGAATCATTGGATTCTCTGAGGCATCATAAGACTATTGTAGGACTGAAAGTCCTCAGGAATCATTGGATTCTCTGAGGCATCATAAGACTATTGTAGGACTGAAAGTCCTCAGGAATCATTGGATTCTCTGAGACATCATAAGACTGTTGCTGGACTTCAAAACCTTGTGGGGATCGTTGGATTCCTTAACATATAAAAAGACTGATGTGGGATTTCAAAAACTTGTGGGGATCATTGGATTCCCTAACATATAAAAAGACTGATGTGGGATTTCAAAAACTTGTGGGGATCATTGGATTCCCTAACAGTGAAGCAATGGACAATAGATTGGATTTGGACTATCTCTTGGTTGCTGAAGAAGGGGTATGTGTGTCTGGTGTTTACATACCCTCCTTCTGGGACTTCTGGAAATCTCTTACAATACCATGTTGATTTATATTGTTTGTTATATCACTACTTGCATGTACAATTCCTGTTTGTTACACCACATCGAGTCTGCACTGACTGTGGGGAGAGTCACCACTAATAGCCTCTGCGTTATTGCTATGTGCTTGTGTAATAACTCCCATGCTGATGGGTTTGTGCATACTTGTCTCTAATAAGGCCCTTCAATCCAGAAACCCGCTAGCAAATCCCCACTTCTCTTTGGTGCTTCTCATCTCCCTTCCTGAGATGTCAGGGAGGGCGTGATTATCTCCTTTTTAGTGCTTTCATCTCCCCTCCTGAGAAGTCAGGGGGGGCGTGATCACCTCCTTTTTGGGGTTCTCATCTCCCTGAAAAGTCAGGGATGGCACGACCTCCTGTGGTCTAAAACAAAAGAAAGCGGGAGATGTAAAGGGCTAGAACTGAGCAATGCACTTGGATGATGAAGCACGTGAGACTAATTGCCAATTGGACGGTTCCCTATTAACTTGTTTAAGGTTGACCCTCCCCAGCTGTTCTGTGCTGACTTGATTGGTGGGACAAAGAGAGGGAAGTGACTTGTGTGGGAGGAGTAAGAGAAACTTGGGTGGTGGAACTCATGCTCACTTGCACTCGTGACCTGGAGCTGGAGGTGACGGTAAAGATCTGGAATAAAGACATTTAGTGATCCTGACTCCTGTTGATTTCTGGAAAGATAGAGTTCAGAGTTCCAGCACTATACCTCTCTCCTTACAGCCTAAAATCATCTCATCTTACTTGGGTGCCATTTTACACTGGTGATTAGGTCAATGAAAAGCCCCTAATATCTTTCTTTGCTGTCTAGCCATACAACCTCCATCTTTCACTTTTGAAATTGTGCTCTTAATTTTAAGCATAAGACTTTACATTGATCTGTATGACTTTACATTGATCTGTATGATGTTCTATCTTATTAGATTTGGTCCAATGTTCCACTAATCAACATCTTTTTTGAATCTTAACTACTAAGTGGTTTCCCCTAATTTTTGTCAGGTGCACATCTGATAAGCCTGCTAGGTGTGCCCTAATTCATTTCACTGATAAAATGTTAAACAGGAAAAGGTCAATTACAAAAACCTGGGGATATTCCAATAAAGAACTGCTTTAAAGTTTTATCAAACCACTATTCTTTTGGTCAAGCCATTCCAGGAGTTCCAAATACACAATTGTATGATAACCTAGCCAATATCTCATCATCTTTTCTATGAGAAATGAGAAGACTTTATCAAAATGAGAAACTTTATAAAATACTTTGTTAAAATTATCTGAAAATCAAAGGAAATGGTTTTGATTGCATTCCATAATCTACCAGATTAATAACCCTACCAAGAAAGGAAATAAGGTGAATTTGGCATTAATTTGGTATTAATCTATGTTGCTGAAGTCACACTCTTTTTTTGTACCACTATTTCCTTTTTTATCTGTTCACAAACCAGTCCTTTTAAAATACTAAAAGTGCAAAAAATTTCCCAGAAATCAACATCAAATTCTTAGGCTTAGAGTTTACAAGATTGAAAAAAAGTTTTAATTTCTCCTTTTCTTCCTTTAACAAGTCCTCCCAAGTCTGAGAGCTAAAAGCAAAAAGAAACTCAAAGTGTTTTAGTATATTTTCCCGATAGAATAATTCAAAAATCAAGGTTAAGGTCATAATCACCTTCTGATGCCAGTAAGAAAGTCCTTAACCAGTCCTTACAAAAATATTCAGGATCAAAGTAACATAGATGGTACAGTACAGTATAAGTACATAAAGTTCCTATCTCTTGCAACTAAAAATGTAGAAAAATTATTCCCTAAAAACACATAACAGATTCAGGTTGAACTCGATGGTTTTCCTGTATTGTCAAACAGCAAATGAGAAATGAGGGAAAGGAAAGTGAGAAATGAGAAACCTACCAATCTAGTTCTCACCAAACAAACCATTTTAATTCACAGAAGTGACATGAACATCAATTAACTTAGATCTGGTTATGTTAATGGGTAGGGGGGAGACGGAGGAGGCAGAGAATCAGAAAAAAACCTAAAATTACATGACATAAAAACATATATTTGACACATCTGACTCAATCACCAATACTCACACTTTACTAAATTGTAGAAAATTCTAATTTAAATGAACATAACTGCTGATTAAAAATCTTCAAGTATATATGAATAAGCCCAACATTTTAATTATTTTAAATAATGCACTGATTTTTGAAGTGATATGTCAAGATACAAAATCTGTCAACTATATAATATACTCCCAGTGTACTTACTCCTTTGACTCAATTAAAAGAAAGCAAAAATCTAATCTAAGTGCAATTACCTAAAAGTCCACAGCCACAGATTATGTTAAATGTTTCCTTAAAGGAAGCACTGTGGGGGAGGTGGAGTGGCCATGAATCCAAATATCTAATTTAAAGTCTGTACTCTCCCATCTACTAACCATGTTACATTCAGTTTTCCTTGTTTAGTTTTATCATCTATAAAAGAAAAATAAAAAATGCTCTGCAAATAGGAATCTACTGAGCATTATTTCTTTCAATGACATTTGTACAACTATTTTCCTAAAAGGCTTGGCAATGATAAGCATAGACCTGGATATTTTGGCTCACCCTAAAAAAAGATACTTGGACAACTGTCCACTTCCAAAATAGTTTAAGAACAGGGACACAAAAACATCAAGACTGGTTGTAGAACCACCTTCCTTACCTAATAAATAGAAATCTATTGATGGCTGTTATTAAAATGCTCCCAGAAGAGAATCTCTTAATATAAAAGTACTATGAAAATAAGCTTGAGAAATGAACTTGACAAATAGGTCTTTAGTGACTTTGGGAATTAACCTTTTAGAGTCTTGGGGAAACCAAGAGTCTTGGTTTCCCCATCTATAAATGAGAAAGCTGATTTTTAAGGTCCTATTGAGCTTTAAATTTTTGATCTTAGGATATCTGATTTATAAGGAGGGGCTTTTTTATGAGCATGAGCCAGGTATAAAGCAGTCATCGAATGTGTGT
Source organism: Sminthopsis crassicaudata (assembly GCF_048593235.1). Taxonomy (NCBI): domain Eukaryota; kingdom Metazoa; phylum Chordata; class Mammalia; order Dasyuromorphia; family Dasyuridae; genus Sminthopsis; species Sminthopsis crassicaudata. The sequence goes on from NC_133617.1 coordinate 634,895,501, forward strand.
ATTCACCCTGCCTCAGAAGCAGAGCAAATCACTTCCACTCCTATGGAAAATTAGATCCTGGAAATCAATGATAATAATGTCATATTAGCCTGCCAAACTTACTTTCTTATCCCTAAAGGCAGAGAGATTTACGGAAATCTGTCATTTGCAATATCTTAATTAATTAGTGGAAAAGAAGCTTATCTTTTCAGTGAGAGAGCATAGAAAAAGTAGAAAAAGCACTGAGTTTGTAACCAAATTCTAGTACTACTTACTCTGTAAATGGGTAAATCACAACTTCTTGGACAAGTCTTAGAAGAGAGAATTCCCTAAGATCCCATCCAGGTCTAAATCCAGTAATCCTACATCTACTAAGATATTTCTGTGGAGCATTTCTCTCTATCAAATAACAAAAAGGAAGAGGCATAGGAGCATACCTCTATTATACTGCTTAATATGGAAAGGCAGTATAAGATAGTGAATAGAGAGCTATTCTGAAATCAAAAAGACCTGGATTCAAGTCCAGTTTCTGATATATTGGCTGTGGAATCCCAGACAAGTCACTCTAACGATTTAAAACTTTAAGCTCTACAGACATTAAAAACTCTTTAGACTTTAGACTCAAAGACTTTAAGCTGCATACAAGGTGTTAATATGCTTTGATAGAGAAGTTTCCTCATATGCAAGTCCTCTCTACCAATGAAATCATAGTGCCTATCCATATCCCATTAAAAATAAATATCTAGTGATAGGTTTCTCCTCCCCCAATAGACAGTTATTATGTATTTATTTTTAACATTTATTTTTTTTAAATTTGAGTACCAAATTCTCTTCATCCCTTCTGCCCCTCCCCTGCCCACTGAACAAGTAATATGAGAGAACTATATACATATATATATATATACCTATATATGAGGTCATGCAAAATATATCTCTATATTAGCCATTTTGCAAAAAATTAACAATAAAAGACAAAAAACATAAAGAACAGCAAAAACATATGCTTCCATCTGCACTCAGAGTTCATCAGTTTTCTCTCTGAAGGTGGATAACATTTTTCATCATAGATCCTTTGGAATTGCCTTAGATCACTGTCTTGATCAGAGTACCTAAATCTTTCATCATTGATTATCATTACAAAATTACTGTTATTGCATACAATGTACTCCTGGTTCTGCTTACTTCACTTTGTATCAGTTTGTAGAATTCTTCCCAGATTTTTTTCTGAAACCACTCATTCATTGCATTATTTCTTACAATATAACAGTATTCCATCACAGTCATATGCCACAACTTGTTGAATCATTCCCTAATAGACATTCCCACAATTCCCAATCTTTGCCATCATAAAAAGAACTGCTATAATTTTTTTTGATACAAATAGCTTCTTTTCCCTTTGTTTGATCTCTTTGGGATGCAGACATAGGAAAGAGTATGCAGAGTTTTATAAGCATTTTTGGCCTTTTAGTTCCAAATTGTTCTCTAGCTTGGTTCCAAATTTTTCACAATTCCACCAATAATATTATTGTACCTATTTTTCCACATTCCCTCCAGCATTTATCATCTTTCTTTTCTGCCATGAGGTGGCAGGCTAAAGTTGTTTTAATTTGCATTTCTCTAATCAATTGTGATTTAGTGCATTTTTATGTTATCATTGATTGATAGCTTTGATTTCTTCTTCTAAAAACTACCTAATCATATTCTTTGACCAATTATCAAGTAGAAAATGGCTCTTATACAGTTTGAGATCTTCCTTCAAAAAATTTTATTGATTCTATTGATATTCTTGACCTTTTATTTTTTCCAGGTGAACTTTATTATTTTTTCTAGCTCTCTCAAATTTTTTTTAGTAATTTTATTGGCAAGGCTCTAAATAAGTAAATTAATTTAGAAGAATCATTATTCTTATTATATTGATTCAGCCTACTCATAAACAATATTTCTCCAAATATTTAAAGCTGTCTATATTTATGTAAGAAGTGTTCTATAATTTAGCTCCAGGTTTGCTTTGACAGATAAACTTCCACATATTCTATAATGTCTTCAGTTATTTTAAATGGAATTTCTCTTTTTACCTATTCCTGCTGTGTTTTGTTGGTAATATATAAAAATACTATTGGTTTCGGCAGGTTTATTTATTTCAATTAATTTTTCAGTTGATAGTTTGAGATTCTCTTCAAGTTCACCATCATATTATCACCTACAAAAAGCAAAAGTTTCTTCATTGTTTATTTTATTCCTTAATTTTTTCTTCTCTTATTGTTATAGCTAGCATTTCTAACGTAATATTGAATTATAATGGTAAATGACAACAATAATACAACATACCATATTTTGTGGGACACAGCCAAAGCAGTACTTAGGGGAAATGTTATATCCTTAAACATTTGACATCAATAAAACAGAAAGAGCAGAACAATGAACTGGATATTCAACTAAAAAAAAAAAAAAAAAAAACTAGCAAAAGAACAAAATGATTGATAATTATGTGGGGAGTTATTTATTACTAATTAAATGTACATAGTGTTAATTGAAAAGGAAATATATGGAAACTTTTCATCTCAAAGATAAGCACTCAGTACCAAGCAATGTCCTAGTGGAGTTTAAAAAAAAAAAAAATACTCTCAGTAAAGTGAAAGACTCAGCAAGAATAGAATGAAATTTTACTCAGAGATTTTACATCTAATAATCACTTCATCTAAATTACTAAAATGGTCAGTTGTGGTCAGATATTCTTTCCACCTATTTAGAAAATGGTGGTGCTGGGAAAAGAGTATGGAGAAAATTCACAATTCTTATCCCAACTTCTCTATTCTTTGATTTTAGGTAAGCTACTGCTCCTCTTAGAGCCTTGGTTTCCTCATCCATTAAATGAGGGAATCAGACTAGATCACCTTTTTCTGGACTAATTTGATCAAAAAGTACTTTTGGATTTATTGTAAACATAAGACAAGAATAGATAAGGCACCAAGAGGGTATGAAATATCCTAGAAAAAAATGATAAGCAGTTAATTGCTGAGATTTGAGAGCAAAATAAGAGAAATTTCTCATATTTTGCATATTCAAATGTTATTGAATTCTGCTTCTTGCTCAGGAATCTGATGATTTTGTGAAGAGAAAATAGACTTTTGGACACCAAAGAACCAGGAATTATGAGTTGCCTCTGCCATGTATATATCCTATAGATGAATCTCACTGCCATTTTACTTGAAGTTTGAGCCCATTCTTTTCAAGGATTCCATATGTTTTTGTGGGACAGAGTACCTCAGTTTTATGGGCAGGTAGATTCACAGTGTTGAATCTGATAAAAAGATTTGATTTCAAATCCAGCCTCAGAAAGTTACTAATTGCATGACCATTGACCCTTAACTTTTGTTTACTTCAGTTTCTTCGTCTATAAAATAAGGATAAAGGTTAATAAGTGTAGTATAATTAATTATATATAATATGATAACAAGTAATGGATAATAATTCCTCCCAAGGTTGTTGAAGGGATTGAATGAGATAATAATTGTAAAGTTCTTAGCACAGCCTGGCACACAGTAGCATGGAATTCAAGATTGTCCAACCTATAAGAAAAGAAACTGAGAGAGAGCTCCAAGATAAAAGCACTTTTTAAAAAAGTCCTTTGCTCTCTTTAATGAAATGATCCTTACATCTTCCTCAAGATTTAAATGCCCCTTTTCTCCAAAGGCTTAATGCCCAGAAAATACAGAAGAGATTCAGTGAAATACAGAGCCTCAGTGGTTAATAGATCTTGACCTTGATTCTCCAGAAGGATCTACACAAATACAGAATCCCACTGGTTGACAAATGAGCTGATGCACAGACCCTGACAGACCTGTTTTGACTTTTCAGGAGGTGCTATAGAACTGATGAGCAGATCCATCTGGCTGGGCTAATAAACAGATGTCAAAACATCCACATGGACCAATAGGCCAGTAGATAGGCAAGATACAGATAGGCAAACAAGGCCACTTGTTGGTCAAGTGCTCATGGGTACTAGAAGGATTGAGGAGCAATAAAAAAGCTAGGGGACTTTTCATGTCATTGAGGCAAGGGTGATCAGTCTAAACATCATGATGAGTCATGAATATCCAGGAGGCTGTTTACCTATTAGGTCCCCTTTTTGTCAGAGAACTCCTAAGAATCCCTTCTCCCTAAGTAACTTCCAGACACCTGGGATTTCCTTAGCTCCATAAACTGGATTCCAAGCTTCTGGAGTAGACCTCTTGAAGCTTCTTACTTTGCATTTCAAAATGTTCTCTATTTCATGTTTGGTCATATATTCCTCCGTTTTCCAAAGATCAAATAGGTAAACTATTCCTTGTTTTCCTAATTTGCTTAAGAGTATCATCCTTTGTTCTAAATTGTGAATACATTTTGACCTTATCTTGGTATAGAATATAAGATGCTGGTCTATGCTTAGTTCCTGACATACTATTTTCGAATCTTCCCAGCATTTTTTGTCAAACTGAGATCTCTTATCTCAAAAGCTGAAGTCTTCATTTATCAAACAGAAGATTACTATAGTCTATTAACTACTCTGTCTTGTGTACTTACCTATTTACACTGATCCACCACTCTAAATCTTATGTTTTACCAAATGGTTTTGATGACTACTACTTTATAATACAGTTTTAGGTTTGGTATAGTTAAGTCCCTTTCTTTTGAATTTTTTATCTTGATATTCTTGACCTTCCAGATGACTTTTGTTATTTTTTTCTAGCTCTCTAAAATAATTTTTTTGGCACTTTGATTAATATGACATTGAATAAGTAGATTAATTTATGTAGATTTATCATTTTTATTATATAAACTTGACCTACCCACTGATATTTTCTCAATTATTTAGATCTGGCTTATTTGTGTGAAAAGTGCTATAATTGTATTCATATAGTTTCTGGATTTGCAGATTCCCAAATATTTTTATATTGTCTATAGTTATTTTAAATGGAATTTCTTTTTCTATCTCTTGTTACTGAGCTTTGTTAATGATATGTAGAAACACTGATGATTTATGTGGGTTTATTTTATATCCTACAACTTTGTGGTTAATTCCAGAAGCTTTTTTAGTTGACTCTCTAGGATTCTCTAAGTGTATCACTGTATCATCTACAAAGAGTGATAGTTTGGCCTATTCATTGTCTATTTTAATTCCTTCAATTTCTTTTTCTTCTCTTATTCCTAATGCTAAGATTTCTAGTACAATACTGAATAATAGTAGTGATAACAGGCAACCTTGTTTCATTCCAATCTTATTAGGAATGCTTTCAGCCTATCCCTATTGCATGTAATGCTTGCTGATGGTTTCAGATAGATGCTGTTTATTATTTTTAGGAAAACTCCATTTACACCTACGCTTTCTAGTGTGTTTTGGTTTTTTTTAATATGAATGAGTGCTGTATTTTGTCAAAAGCTTTTTCTGCATCTATTGAGATAATCATGTGATTTCTGTTAGTTTTGTTATTTATATAGTTAATTATGCTGATAATTTTCCTAATATTTAACTAGCCCTATATTCCTGGTTTAAATCCTACTTGATCATACTATATTATCCTGGTGATAAATTTCTGCAATCTCTGCTAATATTTTATTTAAAATTGTTGCTTCAATATTCATTAGGGAAATTAGGGAAATTTTTCTATTTTGGTTTCTTTCTGATTAAGTATCCATACCACATTTGTGTCATAAATTTGTGTGTTTTTTTTCCTGCAACATAACTTTTATAGAAATGTTTTGCATAACTTCGTATGTGCCTTCTCAATTAGTGCTCCAGAAATAGAGGATCAAGTTGGGATTCAGGACCTCCAATTTTAATTGAGAGTGGGCCATGACAGTTTTCTAATGGGTCACCTTGGACAAGGCATTTCTCTAAATCCTTAATTCTTTCCTCTGTAAAATTAATGGTTTGGATCAGTGGAGCACTGGGCTCACACACTCCCTGCCCTCAAGGAATTTACATTCTACTGGGGATAAAGAGTTTACAGATTAAATGTGACATATACAAAGTGATTGGGTAGGATCATTAACAAGTGAAAGAATGACAAAAGGACTATGAGTAAGTATGAGTGAGCACTATGAGTGAGTCTGTCCTTGATCTCAGAGGATATGAATTCTACAGGGAACAGGGAGTGACCTTACACTGTCCTGGAATTTAGACTTGCCTTTCTTGCAGTCTTAGTCTCATTTAATCCCCATAGAGTCATCTGTCAAAAATTCATGAAGTAATGGAGGATGTTGTAATGTAAATTTGTAAAGGTAGAGAAAAGTACAAACACATAGGAAGCTATAGGAAAACTTGGATTGAAATTAAATAAAATGGAAAGACAAGAAGAGTATAGGGTTTGCACATGAAGAGGGAGAACACAGACAGCAAAATCTCAGATATACTAATGTACCAAGGTCCGAGACTAAAGATAATACACTATGGTGAAGGAGGATTGTTACCAGGAATCGGCATAATTGAATCTCAGAATAGTCTTAATTTGCATTTCCCTGATTTATATTTAGAACAATATAAATGACAATTCTTGAAATACTTTAGTGAGAACCATGTTCCATGTAAGGGGAAGAATGAAATAAGGCAATGAATTTAGATGTTTTGAGGTACTATAGAGGGAAGGGGAAGGGAATAAGCATTTATATAGTACCTACTATGAGATCATTTCACAAACATCTCATTCAATATTCACCATTTTACAACTGAGGAAAATGAAGTTAAATTCTTTTTCTTTAGAGGCAGCTGTGTGGCATAATAATTAAGGTTCTGAATATGGTATTAGGGAAGCTAGAGTTTAAATCTAGCCTTACCTACTTACCAGCTCTGTAACCCTGAGCAAATCACTTAATCTCTGATTCTGTTTGCTCAACTGTAAAATAGAGATAATCAGTAATACTTGCCTTATAGGGTTGTTATGAGGATCAAATGAGATATCTGTAAAGTATTAAGTGCAGTGCCTGGTACATAAGTGCTTAATAAATGCTTGTTTCCTTTCTTCCTCAGACATTTCATCCCCCTTTTTCAGCTACATATTGCTGCCTCTTCTTGTTCCTCCACCTAATACTCCCTACTCTCATTGCTAGTGCCCTCTCCACAGAAACTATTTGTATAAATTTGGTGTTAAATTTTCTACATTGTGCTTGTAGATGCTTAATAAGTGCTTGATGAATTAATAGAAAGAAGTTCCTGATCTATAAAATGAGGAGCTGTATGTATTAGATGGCCTCTGTAAAACTTTCCAGCTCTAGACCTACCATCCTAAATTAGGGAGAGAAAATAATGTGTTCAGTTTTAGGTATAAGATTTTGGAGCTGAAAGAAATCTCAGAGGCCATTTAACCAGATCTGATTGCTCTGACCCTCTCATTTCCCTACTCAATCAGTTCTCAGAGCACTGTATTGATCTTTTTATCTAGGATAAAATATAGGCTTCTCTGTTTAGCTTTTAAAATCCTTTGTTTGCTGCTGTCTGAATCTTTGTGATCTTATTTGAGGATTTCTTGGTAAAGATCCTGGAGTATTTTGCCATTTACTTTTCCAGCTCATTTTATAAATGAGGAAACTAAGATAAACAGAGTCAGGTGACTTATCCAGAGTCACACAGATGAGGTTGCCCAAATAACCTGGCCCCAAACTGTCATTTGTAGTCTCACTCTCCTTTCCCCACTCTGCAATCCAGCCAAATATAACCCTCTCTTCTTCACTCACACCACCTTGGGACACAGCCTTTTCTCTGGCTATTCCCCATGTTCTTCCTTCTTTTTTGTTGTGGTGATTGTTGTTGTTTTTTGTTTTTTCCTGAGGCTGGGGTTAAATGACTTGCCCAGGGTCACACAGCTAGGAAGTGTTAAGTGTCTGAGACCAGATTTGAACTCGAGTCCTCCTGAACTCAGGCCGGTGCTCTATCCCCTGCGCCACTTAGCTGCCCCCCATGTTCTTCCTTCTGATCTCTGCATCACAGAGTAATTTCCTTCTTTTAAGATGTTTCACAGGCAGCATCTTCTGCATGATTATTCTTGTTGATTTTGCCAACTGTTAATGTCTTTCTTCCCCTACTGTTTTATATGTATGTAAAGTTTTTTTAGTGTATATCTCTACATATTTACATATTAACTTTTATATTTATACTATATATAGTTTTATGTACTTGTAGTTCTAGCAGAAAGCAAGCTTTTAGAGAGTAGGAATTGTTTCATTCTTAGTACTTATATTCCTAATATTTAGCACAGTGCCTAGCACATAGTAGGCACTTTGATAAATGCTTTTTTTGTCTTGGTGAGTTACTTGATGCTTTCCAGTGTATTGAGTCTTTCCTAAAATGTGCTCATAACTGAACACAATACTTTAGATCTATTCTGACAGGACAGAGTTTAAACCAGATCATCACCTCACTAGTTCTGGGTTGGAAACTGAATCCCATCTTTTTTTTTTAATGCCAACCTTCTACTGGTTTTGTTTAACACACAGTCTGAAGAAGCAAAAGAAAATATCACACAAAAAGCAATGAAGAATTATTTGGTGGGGCAACTAGATGGCTCAGTGGATAGAGCACCAGCCCTGAAGTCAGGAGGACCTGAGTTCAAATTTGGCCTTAGACACACACTTCCTAGCTGTGTGACCCTGGGCAAGTCACCTAATCCCAGTTGCTTCAGAAAAAAAAAAAAAAAAAAAAAAGAAGTATTTGGTGAGTTTGCTTAAGCTGCAATATATAGCCTACAAGACACTTCCAAGAAGAAAATGAATAAAATAGTACACCCAAATTTTTTAAGAAACTTAGCAAGTAATGTATGTTACAGTTGTTTCTTTACATCTTATTTCTCATTAGACAAAAATCATTATGAAGGAAAGGCATGGAGTAAGGTATCCTGAATACAACAGGCTATACCAATTCTGCCAATAACTGATTATGTGTTGACACTCAACAAATCACCCAACCCTCTCATATACCTATTTTCCTCATCTGTAAGACAGAAGAGCAGATTTGAGCACTTCCAAAGTTGCAAGGTGATAATTTTATATATCTAGAATCAAGATTGCTTGAATAGGAAGTATAATGCTGATCTTTATATCCTCCTCCAATCAACTACTGGAATGGACAGACACTCTTACTATGTTAGCAACCAGTAACCAGAAGAGAGCAGTAGAGACATGACTGGACAGGCTGGGATCATATACTAAGGGAAGACAAAGCTTCTGGTTGGTACATACTGCCTAAAACTAGGATGGTCAGGTTATGTAGCACCTCTTACAAAGACTAAAAGTCAATTTTTTCCTTTCTTTTCTCTATCTCCTCTCTCCCTTTTTTTTTTTTCCCTTTTCTTTCATTGTGCTCTTTTCCTTTTCCTACATGTTTTCAGCTTTGCCCCCCCCCCCTTTTTTTTTCCATTCCTCTCCAGGGATTACTCCTGACTCTCCAAACTTTTTGTCCCGTTCAACTGCAGCCTTTCCATTCTGGAAGTTCACTCAGTCCTTGCACTTTATATACTGAAAAAACATGTTACTTGTTTAGTCCCTTCCTCTGATTAGCTCATTTCTCCTAGAACTTCCTCCTAGAAATTTTAAGGACAGAACTGGTCCAGGTCAAACATGTCTTCACCCTTTAGACTCTCTACTCTCCAGTCACCAGATTTTTTCTTCTATTCCCTATTTTCTCTCTGCCTGAGTTCCTTCTGTCTCACCTCCTTTTCAGCCTCCTTTTATGTGCTGTCTTTCTTTTTTGAGGAAAATAAGTTCTTTGAGGGTCAGGACAGTTTTTCCTTTTACTCAAAATCAGCAACAGTAATGATAGAAATAACAAGAACAAGAAGCTAACTAGAACTTCAAGACGGCAAAGTGCTTCACAAATACTATAACCACCCTAAGAAGTAGGTGTTTTTATTAATCATAACATTTTGCCCATGAGGAAACTGAAGCAGGCAGAGATCACACGGCTATTAAGTGTTTGAAGCTGGATAAGAATGTAGGTTTTCTTGACTCTTGATCCAGTATATATATATATACTACTTAGCATAATGACTACTACAATGATGTTTATTGATTGGATAATTTTTATTACCTGCTTTTTGCTCTTCTTTACATCTTCACTATTATATTCAAGTATAAAAGATGCAGAAAATCCTTCCACTAGTGCAGGTGAGCACCTTTTTTACTAGTCATAATCACAGAAAGATGCCCAGAGCACTAAGAGCATCTGCCTAGAGTCATGCAGTTTCTATATGTCAAGAGGTGAGAATTGAACCCATATCTTCCTGAATCCAAACTCAATAATCTGATGTGCCTCACGCCAAGTCAAGCATATACATGTACAAAGAATATATTACTTCTTACTGGGTCTAGCTATTAATGCTATTATAGTAATATAATGTTATAAAATATGTATAACAATATGTCAAAAAACAGAATCAAAATATCATTATTTGCCATACTGAGTTTTTCCTCAAGAGAAATTTTAATTCCATTACATGTACTTGCCTATCATTTTTTCCTAAGTTAAAAACCTACTACTCAGTTTAAATTATTAACAAAATCTATATGTTTTTTAAACTACTAAACATGAGCAAAAAAGGTTCAAAATATTCTATTTAAAATACATTTATCCTTGAACTGCATTGATATCTTCATACAGTTTCCCTATTTAAACAAAATATGCATTTTAAATGGTTTTGTTTCATAAACTTTGAATCTCTTGGATTTTTAAAAAAAAGTTTAACAGATATAATTAATTATATTGTGTTTGTTTATTTTGTTCTTATCCTTCCCCCACCTGTTATAGACCTTAGCTTAAGAAAGTCAAAGTCTTCCACTCAGTCAAGGTCATCTCCTTGATGTATATCTGGCCTGATCTATATCTGGCCATTGGACCCAGAAAGGTCCAGAGGAGAAAGTAAGGCTGGTGACTGCACAGCTCCCCTGTTCCCCCCCACACCCAATACTTAAATCCACTTCACTTGAATGTCATGACATCATCTCACTGATTTCATAGTTGTCTTTGAGAAGGGGGGACAGACAATACAACAATAACAACAATCCTCCTCATATCTACTTCTTAGTTTCCCTGGCTTCCTTTGAGATTCAGCTCAATTTCTAGTTCTACAAGAAGTCTTTTCTGTCTTCTATCTACCTGTTAAAACTTCACTGTTGTGACTTCCTTCTGAGATTACCTCCAATTTATACTAGGACTATGCTTTTTTTTTTTTTTTTAAATCTTTCTTTGTATGCTCTATATTTAGTGCCTGGAAAATAGTAAATGCTTAATAAATGCTTGTGGCTAATGACAATGTCCTTTGTACAACAGATATTCATTCATTCCATTTCCAGGTCTTTTAATTCAATTCATTCCAGTCTGGACTCCCCAGAATTTAAGCCTTGGAGGACCTGAAATTATAAGTGATAAGTTACTGAGGTAAGACTTCAGTGGAGAAATTGTCCTATAATCTTAATACATTATTTCATATCTAAGTGTTTAAGAAATAACTTTTTCTATCTTTGTCTCTAAAAGGGAAATACTTAACTCCCAAAGCAATTGAGAGGAATGGTTTTTGAACATATTAGAATGAAAATAAATAGTTGTATACTATATAATGATGATCAAATCTGATTGCATGCATATTTACATTCATCCAAATTAATATTTGTTAGTAATTTGAACTGAATAAAATGTTGGAATTGAGTTGATTTAAAAGTTTTGGCTCAATAACTTTCATATCTTTCTTTATAAGTTCAATTATTGTTCAAATTGATTCACTTGGCAGGTTGAGAATAAGTGCTTTTGATACATGGTTCAATAGAAAAGAATTGGGGTTCACAGTAAGGTTTGGTTCAGGTCCCTGGTTTAAGCATATTCCTGAAGATTTGTTAGAAGTATGCGGATCATTATATTAAGGAATTTATTCAATTAAGATAATGATATAAATTGAATACAATTATGTTGTTAAATGTCATAACATTTTTGTTATGCATGCTCACATTGATTTTGATTTTAAAATCCTATTATTTATGGAATGAACGCCAATTCAATGGAGTATAAAACATGCTTAATTATACCTCTGCATAAAAAATTGAAAACATTGGTTTTTGGGAAGTTTAAGTGGCTGAAATGAGTATCTTAATATCATCAGTAATCTCAATGCTTCATCAATTTTTTTCTTTATATATTCTAAGAAAAACCGTGGGCTATTATGGAAAAATATTTTTTAAAAAAATTTGTACTTTTTTAAGGACTTTGTCACTTTAGAACAATTAAGATGGGGAAAAAAACAAACATTTGTAAAGCACATATTATGATAGACAATGTGTTAAGCATTTTAGAAATATTATCTCATTTGGTACTCACCACCTCTATGAAGTAGATGCTATTATCAACTTCAATGTACAATTGAGAAAACTAAGACAGAGAAGGTTAGATGACTTGCTTAGGGTCATACAGCTAATAAGTATCTATGAATGTATTTGAACTTTAGTCTTCTTGACTCCAAGCTTACAGTTCTATCCCAATGCACCACATAGATACATTAAAAGGGACAAGAAATTGGGAAGAAAATTGTATCTGATCAAAAAAGGGTTTGTTTTTTTTAATGCTTTGTAACTTTTTTGCAAGAATCTTATTCTCAGAATGTGAATATAATATCTGCTGCAGGCTGACCAAGTATCAAAAATCCAAAACATGTAAACAACCTAAAGAAGCAAACCAATTTGTATAAATGTCAATAATGACTCCAGGTGAGGCTAAGGAACAAGTCAGAACAAAGGAAAATAATAGCATTTGGTTAGGCAGAAATAGACATTTTCTCATTTTAAATAGTTATTAAGAGAGCTTTTGAGAAAAGAAAAATAAATAAATAAATAAAGCTGGTTCTATTAGTGTCTTGGAGGAAAACCACCTAACAAGACAATCAGTCTAATCCTTAGGGCTCAACACAATATGGATTTTATCCAGGGAAAGTGGGTTGTAAGTAGAAGAAGCATTATTCTTCCTCTAAAAAAAGATCTGGCTTCAAACCCTGACCCTACTACTATTTGTGTGACATTGGGTGAGCTCCTTAACCTTCCTAAGACTCAATTTCCCCATCTATAAAATGAGAAGAATGGACCAGGTGATTGGTAAGGTCTCTTTTTAACTCCAGATCCTCTAATTCTTTACAAATGTGTAAAACCTACCTCTATGTGGGTTTAGACTGAAATAGAAATGAGCTCTAACTAGAATTTTTACCTACCTAAATATTAGCAAAAACTCAGAGCTTCAGAGCTTTCAACTGCAGAGTTATCAAAAACATATCTGATTTCTTTCTGTCCCCCTATTTCTCCTAAGTTAAATAAAAATGAATAGGGATGCATGTAATTAGAGCACTCTATAAATGTGAGTTATTATCTATACTTCTCTTTACAAATTAGGGATTCTATAACAGTTATGTTATTAAAGGAGTGTATGGACAAACAAGGAGATGGATCAGTAAGTACATGAGAATGATAAGAATGAAGGGAGATGCCATTAGCAGTCAAATCATCCTCAAATGTAAGGAAAGCTCCAAACACAATGAACAGACATCTGGAAGGGAAAATTGACAAAAATACAGAATCAGGCATATATATAACCCATATCAGATTGCTTGCTGTTTTGGGGAGGAGGAAGGTGAGGGAGGAAGGGAGAAAAATTTAGAACACAGAGTTTTACAAAAATGAATGTTAAAAATTAACCTTTAAATGTATTTGGAGAAATAAAATACTATTAAAAATGCCAAATAAACTAACTTCCCCACCTTTCAAAAAAACAAAACAAAACAAAACAAAAACAAACAAACAAAAACAAAAACAGGCAAAGAAAGTTAAGTGATTTGCCCACAGTCACAAAGCTAGCAAGTATATGAGGGTAGACTTGAACTGCCTGATTCCAAGTCCAGTCCTCTATACACTGTGCCATCTAGCCACTCTATGTGACTTGTGTGCTTATGAGCAAATAATTTGTTGTCTCTCAGCAACACAGCTGAAAAGTGGGGCAACAATAATTGCAATATCTATATTAGGAAGTTCTTGTTTGGGAAAATGTTTTGAAATTTTAAAGTGCCACATAAATGTCATATATGTGATATATGTAATATATATCTACATATGGGGGAGAAAGAGAAAGAGGAAGGGAGGGAGGGAGACAGAAAGAAAGAGAAAGAGAGAGACAAGAGACACACAGAGAGAAAGAGAGAGAGAGAGAAAGAGAGGCAAGAGACACATGGAGACACACACACACCCCTACATACAAAGAAAGAGAGAGATGCAACTGCTACCCTGTCAACTTCACTGTGAATAAATAAAATGATGATAGAAGAAGAAGTAGAGAGAGGTAGTAGTCTCCCAAAGGAGACTACTATCATGAAGACATGATAATATGGAGGATAGAACATAGAATCAGTAGACCTAGACTGAAATCCTGACTTTGCGCCTTATTCTCTGTGAGGCCTTAAACAAGGCACATTCTAGCTTCCTCAGCATAGTTACCTACTTTGTCAAATAGATAGCTGATTTCTTAAGGTCCTTTCTAGCTCTTCAATCTGAGGATCTGGAACTTCTGATAACATTAAATTATGCAATAAGTTCTTTTACTATCCAAGAAAGCTTTAGGACTAAGAAAAGAGGAAAGTAAAAGTGCTCATCCATCTGCTTACAAGGAGAAAGTTGGTTGAGTTCCTCTAACATCACTGTGAGGCTCCGTCCATATTATGGTTCTTCATCACACCCTTTGTTTCCTCTCTGAGCTCCTTCTGCTGCCTACCTCATACTGCTCCTCAGCCATTCATCATTTAGGCCTCTCCTAACAGCCCCTATGTTTATACTCGGAGGCTCTTCCTAGAGTTAGCCCAGCTCATGCCTAGCCTATCACTTTCTTCATCTTGCCAAAAGGGAAAACATGATGCAACAGAAAAAAGCAGTAGCTTTAAAGTCACAGGACCTAAAATTTGAATCCTATCCTTACTATTTACTACCTGGATGACCTTGAACAAGCTATTTAAAACTTTTTGGGGGCTTTAGTTTCTTCATCTGTAAAATCAGGGATTGGATTAGCCTATTTTTAAGATCCCTTCTAGCTTTAAAATCCTTTGGTGCTATGAAATTTGTGGAACTTACCTAATGATTGAAGCAAATTTATTTCACCTCTGATGTGAGATCATTGCTGATAAGACCACCATCATTTTGGGGCATCTGTTCCTCATTCATACTAATATGACCATGAAGCTTACTCCATTTTATTCAGTGAAGCAAATAAAAGTGGAATAATTTTTTTTTTACCTTGTAGGCAAAACTTGGCTTTATTGTGTTTATTTTTATTTCATTTCAAAGAAAGAATACTCCACTTTCCTTTGTTTTTCTTCACGAA
Source organism: Sminthopsis crassicaudata (assembly GCF_048593235.1). NCBI lineage: Eukaryota > Metazoa > Chordata > Mammalia > Dasyuromorphia > Dasyuridae > Sminthopsis > Sminthopsis crassicaudata. Next base: position 634,910,844 of record NC_133617.1, read on the forward strand.
ATATGAATCATTCCAACATTTACAACTTTAAGGACTGTCCAATTTAAATTTCTCCAACTTGCTATATAACAAATTGCCTTATTCCAGTGAGATATATTGTTTCAATCTTTGTTGTCACTGTGGAACCATTCATGGCTAAGTTTCATTTACTATACTTAGACTGATAATGATATAAAATTGTAACAAAGTAATATTTTATTTCTATCATTTGAGCACAGCTCACCCAAGGGCAAAACCATTTTTCTTTTTGTTATATGGTTCTTCTTAAAGAATTCTCTTTTTAAAAATCTACTGGAGAGAAAAACGTTCATAAATGTGTAAATGGTATTTGAGTAGGATCATAAGTTCATGGATCTTAAGCTGGAAGAGATCTCAGAGCCATTTAGTCCAATCTCCTTTTAAGGATATAGAAACTGAGGCTTGGAGAATTGAATGATTAGCCTAAGATAATAAAGATACCAAGTGTTAGAGATAGTCATTAAAACTGCCTCTTGTGGGTCTAGAGCCAGTCCACTGTACTATGCTACCTTCCATTAGAACAAATATTTTATATTTTAAAAGTTCTATTTATATACAAATGAAGTAATTAAGGTACACAGCAAGATATTGATTATTTCACAGGGTAATAATACGTATGTTAAAAAGAAATTACAGTAGAGAAAGTGCCCCCTACTTTTACTACTAAAGATTGACAAAAAATCTTTTGGGCTAAAACCCAGATGAAAATTCTCTGTTCAATTGTACAATTAAGAAAAATTGTACAGAGGCCAGAATAATTTCTGGTCCATTTCCCTGTTCCAGAGGTAAAGCAATGGAATGATCTAATCAAGTCCTTTAGATGATTATTGCTACCTGTTCCCAGAAACCTCCTATGAGGGAATGTCATTCCTTTCTTAGATAATTTATGACTACATCTTTTAATTAAGTATCAAATGTTAATTTAACAAATAAATATTTAGGAAGTAGAAAATATCATTTCCCTATACAATTAAGGAATTTTATATATTTATCATTCCATATTGAGAACTGAAATTCTTTTAAAATCCATCAGAAGATGTGGCTTAGTCCATATAATAATTTGGGTTAACAAGAATCTTGGGTAATGATTAAAATTAATGTCATGTTCTTAGAAAAGTCATCTAAATTAATAGAAGCTAATAAAAAAAGCTACCGGACAGATAATGGATATTTTACTAGTCCAACATTTGAAGGGTCTGACAGATGATACCAATAGCACTATAAAATAATTCAAAAGCTTCTCTTCCCAAGTCATTAAGACTGTAGATATAGATCATAATTCGTTGTGTCCTATTCATGTCCATGAATGTGCAAGTTTATTACTTATTTTTATTATTTATATCTTTGTAACTCTTCAAAATAGATATTAGCTTACTGTAAATGTTGCCAAAGAAACTACGATTTTATCTCAATTCAACAAATTATCAATGAGACAGAAACTTGTTTCAAGTCTTGTGATTATTGATCCTTATAATTACCTTGTTAAAAGAACTTTAAAAAAGGTGCCAAAATTATAAATCATTTTCATGAAACTGAGAGAAAAAGAAATAATGAAAACATCTTTAAAAGATCTATTAATATATCTCCCCCTACATTCCTAAAGCACAATGCATCTAATAGCAAATTAAAGTCTGATTAGTATCAGATAACATTATACAAATTACAGAAGAAAGTAGTATTAAAATGATTAACTGTTTTAAGATTCTGCAGAAATTTTATTTAATAAGAACTATATGTAAAAATGATCTGAAATTTAATAAGCATGCATGCAGCTGGAATGTGCACACACACACACATTCCTTTCCCCTTTTAGTACTAAATAATTCCTTCAGTTGAAATTGACTGGAGATGATAGAATGTAAGAATTGAAAGGGATATTAGAAAAGATTAAATCCAATCTACCTCACTCTACAAATACAGAAACTGAGGTCCAGAGAAATAAAATAAGTAATGATGGAATGCAGCTTCTAGGGCAGTGGTCCTCCAATTTTTAAAATAGGAGGCCAGTTCACTGTCCCTCAGACTGTTGGAGGGCCAGACTATAGTAAAAAGAAAAACTCACACTCTGTCTCCACCCCTCAGCCCATTTGCCATAACCTGTCAGCCGCATAAACGTCCTCGGCCCATAGCATCTGGCCTTCCAGCTGTAGTTTGAGAACCCCTAATTTAGGGGAAATGTAGCAATAACCTTCAGGTCCCCTGGCCTGAGGAGTGCTATAGTTCTAAAAATATTGCTGTCAGATAATATTCTATTGGTCAATAACCCTAACATCCCCTGACCTTGGGAATACTGTAGTTTCACAAACATTGCTGGATGTCAGATATCAATCTGTTCATCAATGATAACAAAGTTTCTGAGATAATAATGAGGTGCATACCTCAAATTCACTGGTAAGCCAGAAAATTAGAATATCGGTGACATGAAGCACCTGATCTCTCCATCTTTTTCCTATAAATTTATCTCCTTGCTCCTGGTTCTTTGCTCAATTCTTTTAAAACCTAGACCACTGTAAATGGTGTTACAATTATAATAAACATTGCCCCGTGACTTGGAGATGAGTCTACTTCTATTCATCCCTCCTTGCCTTTTAGGAAAAATCTAAAAGGGAATATGAATATCAGTATTCCCATTTTGCAAATGAGGAAACTGAAGTTCTGAAATGTTAACAACTTGTCCACGTTCACAAATAGTGTTAGAACTAGTATCCAAACTCAGATGTTGTTTTTCATCCACTCCCAGACCATGTTGCCTCATTCTTCTTACTCCAAGACTTGTACTCTGTGACCCTCAGGCTGTAATACCTCTTTGCCTTAAGTTTCCTGGGATCCAGGCTATCTCACATTTCCTCACCATTTCTAAACCAGGATGTCTTTCAGGTTCCTTTCCATCCTTTCCCAAACCCACCTGTAAATGTATTGCTGCCTTCCCCTAACAGAATGTAAATTCTTTGAGGGCAGCAATCATACAACTTGCCTATATTAGTGTCACCAGTGTTTAGCACAGTTCCTGGCATACAGTAAACACTAATGAGATGCTTCTCCCTCTATTTTCTTTCCCTGCTTTCCTTTTTTTCTTCTTATTTCTTTCCCTCCCTTCCTTGCTTTTTCTTTCTTCCTTCTTTTTTTTTCTTTTCTCCTTCATTTCTTTATCTTTCCTTTTTTTATAGGAATAAATTATTCCTACTTTCCTTCCTTCAGCTTTCTTTTCTCACATTCTTTCCTTTTTTCCTCCCTTCCCTTTCTTCCATTCTTTTCTTCCTCCTTTGTTCATCTCCTCTTTCTTTACTTTTTAAAAAATTTTTCTCCTTCCTTTTTTCCTTTTTTTCTTCTCTTCCTCCATTCCCTCTTTCCTTCCTCCTTTCTGAATGTGATAAACTGAGTGAAGACCTCTCATAAGAATCTGACCTTGACTTGTACTCTAATTGTGACTTGAGACTTTGCAATAATTTGAGCTATAGCTAGAAGCTGCAGGTATTCATTTATCTCAGATAAACAAACATTTCCCTCCTCCTGTCTCTGTCTCTGTCTCTGTCTCTGTCTCTCTCTCTCTCTCTCTCTCACACACACACACACACACACATATGTTTCATTAGCATTTAAGTACCTAATAGGTAAAATGTGTTCTGGGATAAATATTTAGTCCTTGGGCATATTAGAATTAGCCAGCCAATGTGAGAAAAGATCAGAAGCAGGAAGTGGGGTTTTCTGGTTAGGGTCTATATAATCTTGTGTTTTGCAGTTTGCACTTTGCATTTCTCTACTGACACCTTGTCTTTTGGGAGTTGAACTGTCTCAAGCGTAATAAAACCTTTTTTGCTTTTTACCTTGAGAATTTCTGATTTTAATTTGGGTAAGGGTCACTGCCTCATACAGTTTTGGGGGTTTATTCCAGGATATCTTCTCTTTGTGAGGGGTCTCTCCCCTACCAAATCCTTAGGCAGGCACCCTCCAATGAATTCTCCAGTGGTCCTTGGACTTGGCTTAGGAACTCCCATTCTGATCAGGTAAATTCCCAAAGAGAGACTCAGAGAAAGCAAAAATGGAAGTGGGCTAGCAAAAATAGCCAGGAAATAAGCCAGCTGAAAAAAGTTTAAAGCAGTAAGGTAAATTGTGCACAACCCAAATAGGGCAAGAAACTGGAGGGGGGGAGGGGTAGAGACAGACTCTAAGAGCTTCAAATCTATTAAAGGACTTTCCCTTTGCCAAGATTTGGTGAGCTGTCTGGGTGCCTGGAGTTAGGATTGGGAGAATTTAGTAGTTAAAGTCCATAAAAGGCTCCAATTTCCCTTTGATATTAGAAAACTCTAAGCAGTTTAAGTCTGTAAGGGTTCTCCTGTTTGTTTGTTTTTTTTGGTAAATCCTCTGTAATGGGCCAGAACTCTGAAGAAATATACTTGAGGCAAGGATTCTTACAACAAAGTGTTAACTCAGTGGAATTGATAAATGGTTATCTAGTTTAGCATGGTAATTAATTGTTCTCTAGTTCAGTATGATTGATTTAATCTTACAACAAATAAAGATTGCCTAGTGATATAATGATTGGCTTATACTCAGTATGATGAAGTGATTTAATTGTAATAGAGTATATAAACTGGGGGCAAACTCAGCCAGGAAAGAGAAGACTTGATCAGCCTCATGATGGCTCTCCTGCCTTCATCATTTCTCCAAGGACTCGGAGCCAAGGACTCGGGCTGGTCCCAAGATCCTCCAGAGAGTTAGTCTAGACACTATATTTTAATCCACTCTGGTGTGAGGATTCTAGAAAGCAGGACATTACATTGAGATGTGCAGACTGCTCACTGGCAGGGTGACTGAGACTGCTGACGTAGACTGGGAGACTGAAGGAGGCAACAAAGACTTTGAACTTTATCCCTCTGACTATTCTCATGGTGATTATTCTGCTGAAACCAAGGCTAGTCCCAAGACCTCCAGAAAGCTAGTCTGGACATTACAATCCTCCATGAAAGAAGATAAGAGAAAGAAACTATGTATGTATGTAGGAATGTAAGTCTTCTACTATCAGAAAGAAATAAGAGGGCAAGGGGATAGGGTTGGGGGAGAGGACAAAGGAGGGATTATTGAAGGGGTGGGTGGGTTAAGGAAGAGGTGGACAAGGTGGTGGGTAGAAGTAAAGCAGAAGAGTGAAGAGGGGTAGGAATAGAGTGAGAAGAATAGTGAAGAAAAACAGGAAGAAGAAAAATACACAACAATTATAGCTTAGAATGAAAAGGATGAATTTACCCATAAAATAGAAACTGAGAGTAGATTAAAAATTTGAATTCAATACTATGTTGATTTCAGGAAATGCTCTAAAAATGAGAGAGACACACAAAATAAAGGTCTGGAATAAATTTAATATATAAAAAAGTAGTAATTAAAATCTCAGATAAAATTAAAGCTAAAATAGATTTAATCAAAGGACAAAAAATAGGGAAACTACACTATCTGTCTGCAGATATTCAATATTGTTAAATAATTATTACAATATTGTTAAAACAACTAGACAGTTTAAATACCTGAGATTACACCTGTGAACACAGACACTGGAACTCTATGAACATATATATAAAATAGTTTTTAAACAAATAAAGTTATATCTAAATAGTTGAAGTAATTTCTATTGTTCATAGCTAGTTAAAGCCAATACAATTTTTAAAATGATAATTTTACTTACTAATCTATTTAATGCTATCCCAATTAAATTATTTTAATATGATCTTACTGAGATAGAAAAAATAAAGTTATTTGTAACAGTATAAGGTCAGGAACTTCAAAGAAACTAAGGGAAAAATATGTAAAGAGAATAGATTCAGTAGTATCAGAGCTCAAACTATATTATATTTGAGAATGAAGAGAGGACCCCAAAACTCTGAAAATCCTTAAAGAGGGAAATCTCCTTCAACTCGGCTTCATCGAGGGACTCCACCCTGAAGGACAAACAGTTTCATCTTTGTTATCTGGGTGGGGTCGGCTCAGTGCTGAAATTCATTGAATTAAATTCAAATTCTAGCTCAAGCTGAAACCTAGAGAGGAGCCAACTTGGGACTCTACCCACAGGCCCCCTTCAGCTAAATCTCTAATTATAAAAAGAGCCAAACTAAAATCCTCTCTTTGCAGAGGTTCCAAACATGCCAGCTATGCCATGCTTGGGATGCCAAGGGCCTCTGTCCACTGGAATGCTCTTTCCAGTGCCATCCTCTCTTTACCCCCACCTATTTCCTTAACCAGACTTTATGCCTCTCTGTCATGATTTCTAACCTTACTTTCAATCCCCATAATAAACCTTTTAACAATTGAGATTTTTTGGGTCTGTAAATTCCTTTACAGAGAACCTCTGAGCCACCAGAAGGGAGTCCCCAAAACTCCCTACCCTTGTGCTAAAACCCAAGGGGGTACAGGGGAGCCAAACCTCTCCATTTGGTTCCCTGAACCCCGAGCCTGCCACTAGACTTTATCATTTAATTCCCTATCAGAAACTGTAATTTCAATTCCCTAAATTTAAACCTCATCAAGAACACTGTTGAGGTATAAAATAGATAACTTTGATTACTTTAAATTACATTTTCTTATACTCCAAGTCTTCCAACCTCCAAAAGTTTGTGCCATTAGTCCTATGAACGCCAAGAAAAAAAACTAAAAATGGATCCTTATAAATCCATCATGAGCCTAAGGTTGGTGTCTTGAAACTTGTGGGTGAGTACTAGAAAAGGACAGTACATTTCTAAACAGCTTTGTGGGATTTTCTGATTTGAGAACAAGATATATCCTATTTTCAATATTCACATGATAAGTTGACAGAATTTATGCCTACAGGGCTTTATAATGTTTTTCCAAGTGGTTCAGCCTTTATCTTCTAACCATTATCTAAATGGTTTTACTCAATTTGTAACATACTATATCAAATATCTTTAGAAACCATATCACCCAAAACATGTCAGGAATCAAGGATTATAGATAAATTTAATGCATAAACACTTGAAAACATTCTATGATAATCACATTTTGAAAGTGTTTTTGGCACTATTAAATTAATGTACTGTATCAATGCTATATTTTAAAACATTTAAAAGAATTTGTTGCCTTGCAACTTAGAATGGGAGAATATTATCTATTTACTCACATATATATTTTATATTTACATATAAATATTCCTATGAGATCTTTTAAAAACAATAGTAGCAGAAGTCATTAAGTGGAAATTGGAAATAGTCACCTTTCCTTTACTATTCCAAGAACCTGAATCATATTCACATTTATGTACATTTCTGTGTATAGGTAGAGTGTGTTTCTGCCTGCTTCAGCTTATGGAAAGATATAACTAAGAGATGTAGAAGAGAGATCACAAATGGAAACACTAGGATTTTATTCGTAATGGGATTAATAATAATAAGCATTTATACAGTGCTTTAAAGTTTGCAAATCTTATTTGATCCTCAGAACAACCCTGGGAAGTAAGTATTATTATCCCATTTTATAGATAGGCAAACTGAGATAAAGTAACTTGTCTGGACTCACACAACTAGTTAGTGTCTAGGGCAAGTGTTTGAACTTAGGTTCATCTCTATCTCTAGAGTCTCTTCTCGCTCTAACTTTATGATCCTGATGACTTCAGTCAGCCTAAGAATAGAATTGCAAGTGGACAAAGCTTTTATTAAGTGTGCACATGAACCAAGTATGGTATTAAGTAATGGAGATAGAAATATTAAGTAAAATAGTGCTTACCTTCATGAAAATTATATTATAATGGGAGAAGACAATATACATAGGGGACCTAAAAAAGGATGGGGAGTCATCAACAAGGAGAGAAGGTCCCAAAGTAGTTTTCTCACATATAGATTTGGCAGGTAAAGATAAAAAGGAGGAACCCAGAGAGAATCAAGGTAAGGGCAAAGACAAAGCATGATTGGGATCTTTCTATAAAATGGTGGTCTAGGGAAAGAATTACCAATTTGTTCCCAAATTCTACTTTTCTGTCTTGTGTGGCTTTCTAACTGGGACATGCAGCATTTTAATTGGTGTAATGTGAATTATTCAATTAAAACAAAAAATTTATTTCAAGGACATGGCATTAATGAAATTGTATGGGATCAATATTACAGATTAAGATGAATATCAATAGTTACAAAATCATAATTAGAAACTAATGTGAATTATAAAAAACACAAATCGCATCTACTTATTAAGTCTGAAGAACTGACATAAAGTATGACAAAGAATATTAAGATTTGTAACATGCTGACAGGAAATGAGATAACTGAATAAAATTAAAAAATAAAAACAAAGCCAGCTAAATCATCTCTTATGTGGCTTACTGGTCATCAGATGCATAGGTACTCATGCTAAGAGTTACAGTGGCTTTTTAGGAGCATGACTCATTTAAAACTCTTTATAATGCCATACTGCACTAAAGTTAGGTTGATAGGTAAGTTGATATTAAACATCTATGTGCTAGACACAATTACTAAGCAGCAGGAATATTAAGTACAAGAAAGCAAGATAATGTCTTCCCTTAGGGAACATATATAGAAAGACAGACATATTTGTATATATAATATGTAGTATATCTATCTATTATCACTAAAATCAAAATGGCATGATATTCAGAGATGGCTAGGAAATGATACCAGATACAAGAAGGTGAAGTTTCCCTTATGAGGTCCCAAGGGTCAGAATCTAAAGTTTCAGTAGGAGGAGAATAAGGATGAGGTCATTGTAGAAGAACTTTATATGATCAGCAACAGTTAAATTGCATGATTAAGAGTTGGACTCGGACATTTAGTCCTTTTATTAATAAGCAAACTGGAAAAATTAGGTAACTTGCCCAAGTTCACCGAAATAATTAAGCGGCAGAGTCAGGCAGTGAAAGTTTTCATTTTATTTGTTGACTTAGAAAAAAAAAGCATGTCATAGTGGAAAGAACATTAGATTGAAGTCAGAAGAGATGGGTAAAGGTCCCACTTGCTACTACCTATGTGTCTTTAGGTAAGTCACAATCTCTATGGGTCTGTTTTTGCATTTGTTAAATAAGAGACTAGACTAAAAACTTTCTACAATTCTATCAGATTTTAAATCTCTGATCCTATGTTTTTAAATGTCTCATGGGGTCTTCTCTATACTACTCCCCCTTATACTACTTCTCTTGATGATCTCATCAACTCCCATGGATTTAATTACCATCTCCATGCTGATGATTCTCAAATCCACCTCTTTACTAATCTCCAATCTCACCTTTCCAACTTCTTTTCAGATGCCTCAAACTGGATGTGCTATAACCATCTTAAATTCAACATGTCCAAAAGTAAATCTTTTCCCTTAAATATATTTCCTTACCCTTCCCAATCCTTGACATGTTCCCTCTTACTGTCGAAGGCATCGCCATCCTGGACTACTACAACAACCTATTGATTGGTCTAACACCTCAAGTCTCTTGCCACTCCAGTCCATCCTCCCATCAATCACTGAAAAATCATTTAATCACTCTGACCACCTGAATGATATTGGAGCTCCCCTGCCTCAAAGAGTCAAGAGTTAATGTTTTCCAAATTGGTGACAATATGTGTTACCTGTTTATCTCTTTGCCTTTTTTATTATTATGATAATAATAGCACCTGTAAGTTGTATACTGTTTCTCCATTACAAGTTTCCTCTTCCCTTATATCTTGTTTGAATCAAGGTTCTGAGCAGTAATAAATACGTACTTGCCCCGTTTAAGTCTGTGCTTATTGAATGTGAATTCTGAACCTAGATTAAATTTACAATAACCTAGCTACACCCTATTTTTTAAACTGTCTTATGCTCAATTATCCATCAATATTTTTCAGTCTGGTAACACCAGCATCCTTGTTGTTCCACAAACAAAACCTTTTATCTCTCAGCTCTGGACATTTTCTCTGGTTGTTCTCCCTTTACTCATCTCTATTAGCTTCCCTGGATCCTTTTAAGTCCCAACCAAATCCTACCTTTACAGGAAGCTGTTCCCAACTCTTCTTAATTATAGTATGTTTCCTATATTACTTATTTGCTATTTATTCTGCATATAGCTTGTTTGTACGTTATTTGTTTACTTGCCTCCCTTGAGGACAAGTATTGTTTTTTGTTCTTTGTTCTTTTTTTTTTTTTTTTTTTTTCCCCAGAGAGGAAGAATAAGAGCATGATGTTGAAGTAACAGTGATGTTTTACGTTATCAGTGAACTGGATTTAAGTGAGGCAGAATGGCAGTTTACAATCTCACTCTTTTACGGAGTCCTCAACATAAGACAAAAGCCGAAATAACTGGTGATGGCCCGAGATACAGTAGATAACCTTGGATTGCCTTTTGTCTTTATTTGTATCTTCAGCACAGTATGTGGTATACAGCAGGGACTTAATAAATGCTTATTGATTAACTGCCTTACAGTAGAATATTTTCAACAAACTCTCACACTTCTACAATGTCTTTATGTTGTACCAAGCTCAATGCCAGAAGTAATTAAACATCTAAATGTTTTTTAGTAGTAATGATTTTTTTGTAGATTTGAAAACTGTCTACAAAATTATTTAATATATAACTTCAATTCTGTTATTATGAAGGAAATATTATTTGAATTACTGAATTATTAAAATATTGAACATTAAAGCTTTATAGCATTCTAAATTCACCAGAATTACTATACTACTTGTTGTATTTTTTTACTTCAAATAATTTATGATTCCAACAATCACATATATGCTGCTGTATTAAGTTATATCTTATTACCAGAAAATATAATACTGCTAGAACCACACAAATCATAGAATTAAAAATGTCTCAATAATACAGTTGTTGAGATAAGTATGACCAGTGTCTATTATATCAAATATCTTAGTATAATAACTAAAGTACATAAAAAAGTGATTCTTTCAGATTTTATATGGGAGCTTTTCATAAGATTAAAAAGAAATATGAATAAATCTGTTGTGTGTAAATAGTAATATTACCTACGTTTTGTGATTGTTGGTGTTTGGTTTTTGTTTTTTTATTACCAAGAAGAAAAACTAACAATACCTGGATGTTTTTAGTAAGATATAAATAAATAGTGTCTACAAAATACTACCCGGGTACATTATCATGCTGGGAAAATATAGGTTCACTTTTTTGTCCTAATTGCATTGACTTTATTCATTCAAAAACTTTAAAATTTCCTGTAGTCAAAATGATTGATTTTATTTCCATTGTTTGGCTAAGAACTCAATTCCAACAATATCTATGAAAGCTACATGGTATCATTTCCTTTTCATTTTTTTCTCTTCTGATATTTTATACTCAGGTCACTTTAAAAAAACCTTACTGTAATTAACAGTATAAAATATTAGTCTAAATCTATTTATCGAAAAATTGATTTTTCAGTTTTCCTAGTAGTTCTTGTCAAAAAACATTTCACTGAGTATTTTATAGTCTTAGGTTGATCAAACATTGGGCTATTGGATGTTTCTGATGCTTGTTTACCTATTCTGTTCCAATGGTCTACTTTTCTGCCTGTTTACTAGTATAAAATAATTTTGATGATTACTGTTTTGTAATGTTATCTGTAGATATCCTTGCTATTTTCCTTCATTTCTACTTTAGAAAAATCTTTTTTCAAATTTCTTTTGAAAAGTTTGACCTTTTGTTCTTCCAAATAAAGTTTATTGTTTTTTTGTCTAGTTCTATAAAGTATGCCTATCAGTAATCAGTACCTAGTCTGAGTAGAATAGCATTAAATCTGTAAATTAATTTAGGTAATATCATCAGGAACAGTTAATGTTCCCCCCAATTACTGAAGTCATTTCTTTAAAGGATGTTTTATAATAGTATTTATGTAAATGTTAAATATATCTTGGCAGATTAACTACCAGTTATTTTCTTCATGTTGTAGCTATATCAGATGGACTATATCATTTCCCCCTTGATTTTGTCATTGCTATTTAGAAATGCTAATTGTTTTGTGGATTTACTTTATATGTTCTATTTTACTGAAATTGTGTCAGTGTCTTTGATGATTCTTTGTAGCTTTATAAGTAAACAATTATGTCATCTGAAAAGAAGGACAATTTTGTTACTTCTTTTCCAATATTTATGTTTCTAATTTTTCTCTTCTCTTTAAAAAATAAATTTATAGATTTTTTTACATCACTAAATTTCTTTATATCTCTTCCCTTCTCCCATTCTAGCCAATCTATTTAACAAAGCACTTATTTAAGACAAAGAGGGAAAAGAAAAAAGAAAGCGACATAGCTGATATATATAATGAAAAAAATTCTAACAATCTATGCAATCTTATACATCCTTAGACGTAGCTAAATCTCTGCAAAAGAGAAGGGGGAAGGGTCTTCTCTTGTCTCTTCTTGAGAGACAGGAGACAAATGACAAAGAACATTTTACAACATTAATTTTGATTATTTTGTGGAGATTGTTCTTTCCATAAATATATAGTTATGGTATGTAAGATTTTTTGGCTCTATTTACAACCCTCTAAAGTTACTTTAATACACATTTATCCATTAATTTGTTTATCCATTCCCTGACTGAGTAATATCTACTTTGTTACCAATTCTTTAACACACACACACAAAAAAAAAAACTTCCATAAATATTTTGGTATTTATGGGGACTTCCTTTTCATTGATGATCTCTCTTCCCATCAGCATTTCAAAAACTATGTCAAAGAACAATGCTGCATTCTTGCTTTAAAAAAAAAAAAAAACAGCTGTATTTACTAGAAAAGCTTTTAGAATTTCTACATTGGGAATAATACCAGCCCACATAAACTATATAGCTATATTAAAAATGAAGCCAATATGACTTCATTTTCAGTGAATAGCTTTTTTTGTCTAAATAAATTTCTTAATATTTCTTTGTAACTCATCTATCTTTTCTTCTTTCATCTTCCTCTTCCTCTCCTGAGCTGAATCTTTACTTAACTATGAACTTGAGTCCATCATTTGCTTCCTCTATGAGACTCTATTGATTATCTTATATTTTCCTTATTTTAAATTGGAGTCTGATCCCCTCAAACTAATAAATAAAACCCCTCGCCCAACTCTTCTACTTTCTCTAGATATCAGCCTAATTTTTTTCCTTTCCTTAATAACTAAACTCTTAAACTAGGCTAGTTTATATACTTTGTTTCCATTTCTTTATCACTAATCCATTCCTAAATTCCTCACATTCTGGTTTCTTTCCTTGAAATAATATAGAAACTTCTCTCTTCCCAGTCACCTCCTGATCATTGTTGTTTTTTTTTCCCTCAGTGCTCATTCTTCTTAACCTCAAAATATTATTCAACATCATTAATTGAAATCCTAGATGAAGAGTTTGTATAATATATCAGATATTCTGTGGTTAAACAAAAAAATGAAAAATTCTTCAATTATCTATGTCTCACAAATCTAAAGACTGAGGTATTCAGAACATAAGAAATGCTTACTAACTCAACCAATTTCATTAATCATACTCAAAATATAAACATTTTGCATAATCTATTGCATAAAATGTGCCTGTTTTATTTAACTTAATTATGCCTTGTATCAAAAGTCATAAGTTTATTGACAACCTACCACAAAGTAAAGAATAAGGGGGTAATTTTTTTGTTTAATGTTCAACTTTTATTACATTGTTCTGCATACAGTGAATATTCAATAAAAGTTCATATTTTTGTTCATTTAGAAGCTTTTAAATAGGGGCAGCTAGGTGGCGCAGTGGATAGAGCACCAGCCCTAAATTCAGCAGGACCAGAGTTCAAATCTGATCTCAGACACTTAACACTTCCTAGCTGTGTGACCCTGGGCAAGTCACTTAATCCCAGCCTCAGGAAAAAAAGAAGAAGAAGAAGAAGAAGCTTTTAAATTTCCTGTGGTCAAAATGACTGATTTTATTTTTCACAATTACTCCTTTCCCTTGTTTTCTTAAGAATTTTCCCTTTGGGGCTGAAGGGATTTATACAAACTGATGCTTACATGAAGTAAATAGAACCAAGAGAACATTGTACACAGCAAGAAGATTATAGGATGATCAACTGTGGCCTGCTGGAGCTTTTTCCGCTCAAGCAAAATCCTTACTTGTGGGGACGCTTGCGATAAGGATTTCTGCAATTTCTTTTTTTCTCTCTCTCAAGGGACGCCTTGGAGAACAAAAAGCTACTGGGAAAAATTTGGGGTGCTTTACGGCTTTTAAGGCTTTTGAGTATTTTTTGAGGCTTAAGGCGAGAATGGGTCAATTTATTTCATCCATTCCTAAAGACTCACCCCTAGGATATCTCTTAAAAAACAAAGATAAATTTGGCCTAAGAGATCTCAAAACAAAAAAACTAATTCATTTTTCCAAAAATACCTGGCCGAAGTACCTTCTAGGCGGCCAGCAAAGATAGCCCATATTCGGCTCAACAGATTATAGAATTATTAAGGAGTTGGACTTATATTGCAGGAGACAAGGGAAGTGGTTTGAAGTCCCTTATGTCCAGGCCTTCATGGCTCTAGCACAGGACGCTGAACCAAGGCCAAATTGCAAAGCGTTACTTGCCAAATCTAATGGAGGAAGAAATTGACCTTTTAGATGATCCTCTCTTCTCCACTTCTTCAAGGGCACAAGCGTCTGCTCTGCCCTCTGGCTCTCAGCAGAACACTTGCACTTCAGAACCACCTCCTTATCAGAAACAGGACTCAGGGTCCAAAGATATAGGACTCCCCTCTCCACCGGAGCTGAGTTCTGGAAATGCCCAACCCCCACTTCTTAGTCCTCATACACGAAATGGGCTGCCTTTCTCCTCAACCCAATCCCTTCCGCTTCCCTCTGAGGCCGGCCAGTCTCAAGGCCTTGGCCCTCCTCGGGCTGAAGCTATAGATTCCCTTCTCCTCCACGGGAGCCTGATTCCGCTACAGCTGTGGATCAGGAGCCTCCTTCTAAACTCTTCCCCTTGAGGGAAGTCGCCAACCCTCTGGGGGGAGTACTCAGAGTACAAGTGCCCTTTTTCATGTAGGATCTCTCCCAAATCAAGGAAAAATTGGGCAGATATTCTGAGGATCCTACTAAATATATTGAGGGATTCAAAGCCATCACCCTCCAATATGATCTTTCCTGGGGAGATATTAATATTATAATCTCTTCTTCCTGTACCATAGAGGAGAAAAGGCGAATCTGGGATTTAGCCCAAAAATTCGGGGACGATAGGGCTTCCTCCTCCCCTGCTAGGTACCAGGCAGGGGCTGTTGCTGTACCTCTATCAGACCCCTCATGGAATTACCAGGTGGGAAGCAGGGATAGAGAGAAGAGAGACCACCTACTAGCCTGCCTCATTGAGGGCATGAGGAAAGGAATCAAAAAGCAAGTCAATTATGACAAGCTCAAGGCGATCACTCAAACAGCTGAGGAAAATCCCGCCCTCTTTCAAGGTCAATTGGAAGAGGCCCTGAGAAAATACACTAATCTGGACCCCACTTCTCAGGAGGGTGTCACAGTTCTTAGCATGCATTTTATTAACCAGTCTGCCCCAGGTATCAGAAGGAAGCTACAAAAATTGGCTCTAAGGCCTCAAACCCCCATGACTCAATTATTAGAAGTTGCTTTTGGGGTGTTCAATAATAGGGACCAAGCAGCAGCAATGGAGAAGGTTTGCAGGGCCAGAGCCAGAAATAAAGAACAGGCTCAGCTTTTAGCGGCCACCATTTCTAGAGATCAGACCCGTTAGTGCTTTATATGCAGGAGGCAGGGTCACTGGGCGAGAACATGCCCCCAGAAAAAGCCTCCAGGTCCTTGTCCTACATGCCACAAGGAAGGACATTGGAAAAGGGACTGCCCAGATTGGGGTAGAGCCACTGCCTCAAACCTTGCCTTCCAGTCCTCTCAGGACTTGGAGTGACAGGGCCCGGGGTTCAGCGAAGCCCCCCCTTTCTCCATCAGCGCAGCCGAACCCAAGGTGACTCTAGACGTGGCAGGTAAGCACATTAATTTTCTATTTGATACTAGGGCCTCTTTTTTGATTCTATTATCCCACTCTGGTCCAACGCGCCCTTCCTCCCATAAAGTAATAGGGATTGAAGGGAACCTCCAGACCTGCTTGGAAACTTTTCCCTTACCTTGTAGATATGGAGATTTGCTGTTTCCACACTCCTTTTTAATTATTCCTTCCTGTCCCACTCCTCTATTGGGTTGGGATTTAATGGAGAAGCTGGGAACCCAATTTTCTCTACTCAAATCTCCAAGTGATATTTCTGTGCTCCTTCTGAGACCGTCCCATGTTCCTTATGAAATCTGCGAGGATCAGGGCATTCCTGGAAGGGCAAAGCATGCTACACCAGCCCTCGTTAAGCTACGGGATCCTACTGTGTTCCCACATAGACGGCAGTATCCAATTAAGCAGGAAGACAGGATCGGGTTACAGCCTTTGATTGAGAAGTTTCTTAAGTTTAAACTTCTAGTCCACTGCCAGTCTCCCTGTAATACTCCCATCCTTCCTGTTAAGAAAGCGAATGGGGATTATCGTATGGTACAGGATTTAAGGGCAATTAATGAAGCAGTTATCCCAATCCATCCCATAGTACCTAATCCCTACACTATACTTACACAAATTCCAGGAAATACTCAATGGTTTACCACCCTGGACCTAAAAGATGCTTTCTTTTATATTCCTCTACATGAGAACTGCCAGTTTCTCTTTGCCTTTGAATGGGCAAAGCCAGGTGGACTTCCTGGTCAATTAACCTGGACTGTCCTCCCACAAGGTTTCTGAAATAGTCCACATCTATTCGGGCAAGCCTTAGCTAAAGTTTGAGAGATCATGAGCTGCCCAGCAGCAGCCTTATTCAATATGTGGATGATATCTTGCTCTGCTGCCCTACTAGGGAGGAGTCTCTGGCAGCGACTGCAAAGACTTTGAATTTCTTAGCCTCAAGAGGTTACAGGGTCTCTCTATCCCAAGGCCCACATTGCCTAACAATCTGTCAAATATTTGGGTCACAATCTCACCCCCATCTCTCGCAAACTGAGGAGAGTAAGCAGGCTATCTTAAGTATCCCACCTCCTGTTTCTAAGAAACAGCTGAGAACCTTCTTAGCTATGGCGGGCTTCTGCAAATCTGGATTCCAAACTTTGGGATTATTGCTAAACCCTCTATGATTCTATTCAAGGTCCCGATAATCTCCCTCTCCACTAGGGATCTGAGCAGGCCAATTCTTTCAAAAAATTGAAAGCCAAGTTAACCTCTGCCCCTGCTCTCGCCCTGCCTGACTTACAGAAACCTTTCACTCTGTATGTAGATGAAAGGCACGGGCAGGCTTTGGGAGTCCTTACTCAGTCTCTGGGACCAGATCCCAGGCCAGTGGCCTATTTTTCAAAGAAGCTGGACTCAGTTTCTCTAGGATGGCCTTCCTGCCTTAGAGCGGTAGCTGCCACCGCCCTCTTAATAAGGGAAGCCTCTAAATTGACCTTGGGGTCGCCATTACAGGTTTTAACCCCCCACAGGGTCCAAAGCATTCTAGAATCCAAAGGCCATCAGTGGCTCTCAAGTGGGAGACTTACTAAATACCAGGCTCTCTTACTAGATACCCCTGACCTGACTCTTCAAATTTGCCACACCCTAAATCCTGCCTCCCTCCTCCCTGGAGAGATTGTCCATAATTTCGAGGAAATTATAGACCCTGTATACCCTAGCAGAGCTAACCTGAAGGAAATTCCTCGTGAGAACCCAGATAAGGAATGGTTCACGGACGGGGTCTAGCTTCCTCAAGGATGGGGAGAGAAAGGCAGGTTATGCAGTGGTATCTCTTTATAGCACCCTAGAAGCTAAGGCATTGCCTCCTGGCACCTCGGCACAGAAATCCGAACTCATAGCATTAACTAGGGCTTTAGAACTGGGGAAAGGGATGACAGTCAATATTTACACTGATTCCAAATATGCTTTTCATGTTTTGCATGTTCATGGAGCGATTTGGAAAGAAAGGGGCTTGTTAACAGCAAGGAATTCTCCCATTAAACACTCGGGAGAAATTCTACATCTATTACAAGCTGTCCATGAACCAAAGGAGGTCTTGGTTACATTTTGCAGAGGGCACCAGAAGAGAAAGTCACTTCAGGCTAGGGGAAATAGGCTGGCAGATGCAGCTGCTAAGATGGCTGCCCTTACGCCCCTATTGACACCTTTAATTCCCCAGCTAACTGAGTCTTTTACTCCTTCCTATAGCACACAGGAGAAAGCTCTCCCTCTGGTTGGTACTAGACTCTCTCAGACCACCTCTTAGTTCCAGAGGCAAATCAGTGGAAACGCATCTGGGGAGGAATGCCCTCCAATCCTTGGTAGGATGCGTTTTCACTGGCCATAAGCTGGGGGAAACAATCAGGCAAGTCTGCCAGGCCTGCCCAATTTGTGCCCAGGTAAATCCTGAGGGAGCTGTTAAGCCCCCACCTCTCCTGAAGCCAATTCAGAGGAGAGGCACTTACCCTGGCAAGGACTGGAAACTAGATTTCACACATATGCCCCCCTGCAGAGGTTTCAGGTTGCTTCTAGTGTTCGTGGACACATTTACTAACTGGGTAGAAGCATTTCCTTGCAGGACTGAGAAAGCCCACGAAATATCCAAATGCCTGTTAAACGAAATCATACCTCGCTTTGGTTTACCTGCCTCATTACAGAGCGATAACGGGCCTGCCTTTATTTCTCAGGTGACACAAATTGTAGCAAAAGCTCTTAAAATTACTTACCATTTCCACACAGCATGGAGACCCCAAGCCTCAGGGAAGGTGGAGAAAATGAACCATACCCTTAAGCGAGTCCTCTCTAAATTATGTCTTGAGACTAGAGAAGATTGGATTAAAAATCTCCTAATCGGGCTTTTTAGAATCAGAATTGCCCCCAGGGAAGCTATTAAGCTCAGTCCATTTGAGCTCTTGTATAGAAGGCCTTTTCTAACAATTGATATTCTTGTTGACCCCTGAACAGCATCTGGTCACTCGATTTGGTTCACAACTTGGTGCAGTTCAGAAGGCCCTTTCTGAATATGCAAATGAGCATCTCCCTAAACCCACAGATGCTTCTGCTGGGGGACCCTTCCAATTTAACTGCATTTGGAGCAGTTAAGATGACCTTATATGGGCCATCACCACCCCCAGGGTAGGTCACAGATGCAGCCTAATGCATTCTTTGCAAAGGCTCCGTTCCCACAGGCCACCAGCTCCTCAGTAGATGCCACCCCTTTTGTACTAGTCAACCCCCAGGGGAACTATTCTGACCCAACTGTTCCCTGCTTTCTGGCTGGGAAGGATCTCATATCTACCCATCACCACACCACACAGACAGTGGTTGTCACCATGGCCCCTAATGGCCATGTTCAAATCCCTGATGTGGGAATGATGTGGGAACCTGTCCCACCAATACTGTGGGTGCCAGTGAGTGTGATTCTTTTCAAAACTGCCGAAATTTCACCTCGGCAACTTGCACGAGCTGCATAGGTGGGACACAGGCCAGGTGCACTTATGATTATGCACCCCCCAAGAAGGTAATTGTAGGGAAGCCATTTAGGGATTATCCTGGCAAGCTCACCCACAGTGCTAATATGCGATTATAATCATCCATGGGGACAAACAACCAGGGCACTGCTACAAAATACAACTTCGGGGACCATCTGTGCGCCAAGGGGGTATACATTCCTCTGTAAAGTAAGTCCTCCACTCCACCTTAATGTTTCTAAGGGGCCTGTTAGAAGAAACGCCTCTGACTGGAATCCCCCCAAACCTGTGATTCTTTCCACTCACTGCCTTATACCCTTTAAACACTATGGGTCCTGCACCCTGGGTTACCTAAGCACCCCGTTCATGGTATATAATGCCAGCACCTCTGATCCCACCCCTTCAAGTAGACCAAGGAGGGGGCTTTTGGAAAATGTTCTATGGTACTTACGGAAAGTCGCTTCAATGCTAGTGCCCTTCATAGGGTACTTAGAACATGAAAATGTTCTTTCTAACCTAACAGCCACTATTAACCAGCTGGCAAATGAGACTTCACTTTCTCTCCGGAAGATTCAAGAATCTTTGGACTCCCTTGCCACATGGTTCTGTATAATCCTCTGGCCTTAGATTATCTCCTAGCATCTAGTGGCGGAATTTGTGCCCTGGTCAATACTTCTTGCTGTTATGTATATTAATAATTCCAGGGAAGTCGAACTTAGCACTGAAAGAATTTTAGAGAAAGCTGGCTGGATGAAGGACATTCAAGAGAAAATCCTTACTCCTCTCAACTCTTCCTCTGGGTGGGGCTCCTGGATATGGTCTCTCTTAACCCCCATCCTAACTTTACTTTTAATAATTGTCTTATTACGCATATTTGGTCCTTGTATTTTCAGACTACTGGTGGGAGTCATTTCTTCTAGGCTTCGAGCTTCAAACTTGCAGCTGCTTCTACAGCCTGCAGACTCTGGGACTCAAGGAGACACACATCCTCTAGACTCAGCTGCTCCCATCTTCAGATCCCATGTTTCTCTTCCTAACATGGACCCCCCAAATGAACTAGGGACAGCTCTACGACCCTTGCCAGCTTGAAGAAGCTACAGAAGATGAGACCTTTGTCCCTTTTCCCCAAAAGCATTTGGGGGGACTTGTCTCAGGGGGGAATCTGACGAGGGAAACAGGTCGGAGACCCTAAAAGTTAACCTTAGCTCGACCTAGAAGCCAATCCCACCTCTGTTGAGTACCACTAATTAACCTTTCTATAGAGTTCAGCAGACATTACCCAAGTTTTCTATAGAGCTGAATTCTAAAGCTAAGTACTCCCACTTAACTTTCAATAGAACTGATTTAATGTTAAGTACCACCACTTAAGCTTTCTATAGATTTGAACTATCACTAATCAAAACTTTCTATAACTTTACTGAAGCCTATTCAAACCCCAAACTTCTCTATTGTCTCAAAAGTCCTCAAGACCTAACTGATCATATAACTAAGTACTCTGACTGTACCAAGGGGGGCAGAATAGACAGAACTCTCTAATCCCATCCAGGAGTTCTAGTCCACTGAGATCTTTCAGTGATTTAAAATAAACTTTTAGTTTTTACTTTTAATTAAGCAAATTCTTTTACTTTAGCTGCACCTGGTCTCATGCACCATAAGCCTGGAAATCCCCAACAAGGTGATTCAGACCAATTCCAATAAACTTGTGATAGAACATCTGCATGCAGAGAGAGGACTATGGGAACATAATGTGGATCACAACATAGTACTTTTACTTTGGATATCATTGTGGTAGTTGCTTGCTTATTTTTTTCTCATTTTTTTCCCTTTTTGATCAGATGTTTCTTGTACGGCATAATAAATGTAGAAATACCTTTAGGCAAATATTTAACTTATATTGGATTACTTGCTGTCAAGGGAGGGGAGAGTTGGGGAGGGAGAGGAAAAAGATTTGGGACACAGGGTTTTGCAAGGATAAAAGCTGAAAACTATCTTTGCATGTATTTTGAAAAATAAAGTTATTATAAAAATAATTTTTAAAAAGTTAAAAAAAAATCCCATATACTACCTTTATCTATAAAGCAGTATAGCACATCAAGATCTTGTGTAATCTTTTCCTTGCTCATTCTTTGTGCATTTTCTTATTCTAATTATTATAATCCAGTTTTGATCAAATTTATATAATAGAATGAATTCTCAATCCATTTGTGTCATTTGACATCAAGATACAAAAAAAAAAAAAAAAAAAAAAAAGACGATGGTGCTATCTAATGGCAGTAGAAGAAATAATAATTTTTGACTGAGTAAAATCAACTTAATGTAAGCTTGATACTTATAGCCAATTAGTTATCCATACATCTCAGGAAGGTAGACAATATGAGAAACTATCACTTCTAGATAATCTAATATTTCATTTTAACAAAGTAATATGAATTTCCTCTTAAAATCTTTTTTTTTTTTTTTTAAGTAAGTTCATAAAATCAAAGAATTATAAAGTTAATAGGGGTGTCAGGGACTAGCTAGTTCAACCCCTATGTGAACAGGAATAATATCACTGACAAGTATTCATCTAAATTTCTAGTGAGACAGATCTTACTATGGAAATTCTTTGCATTTCTGGACAGTTGTAATTATTGGGAAGGTATATTTTGTTGTTGGTATAGTTATGAGGAATTGAAATCTGTCTTTCTATGACTTCCACTTATTGGTCTTAATTTGAATACAGATTTATTTTTTTATTAACAATCATAATCAATTGGAATGTTTATGCTACTCTGATTTTTGTTGCTAAATAAGGACTGAAATTTTTTCTGGTTACAGACTTTACTGAGAATTGTTTTAAAAGGTATTGGTCAAAGTGATCCAAGTTAATCAGGTTCCAATTATTCAAATTTTACTATCTGTTGAACTTCCTTATGGAAATGCTACTAAAGAGTGAAACAGTGAAAAATGGCCCACATTCACAAGTCAAGAATGTGTAACCAAGTCTGTATAGCTTCTTTAATGCTTTAAAGAGCTGTTATTTCATCATTATAGATATTGCCCTTTGATAAAAAATAAAATATCTAAGAAGACAGCACAAGACACTGGAAAAAGTGTTAACTATTGAGTCAGAAGATATGGATTTAAATTCCATCTCTGATCCTCACCATTTGTGTAACATGGGGTAACACTGAACTTCTATAAAATGAGGGGTTTAGACTGATTTATTGTGAGGTCCCTTCAAGTTGTAGGTCTTATCCTGATACAATAACTTCAACTAAACAGGTGGTCTTCAAGTGTTATTGGGGCCAAAAACAACAACAAAACCAACCCTGATTTTTTAGCCAACTCTCTGGGTCAAATTTAGGCAAAGTAAAATAATATTACATGGTAGCATATATTCCATCAACAGAACTATACACTAAGTCATTCATTAGCATATCTAATCCACAGAAAGGCCTAGAAATTTGCCAAATCTGAAGAGTCCTTAAGACAAAATGATACAGAATTTGCCAAGAACTCAACAGACTTGGTCGAGTTGTGAATGGATCCAACCATTCTGGAGAACAATTTGGAACTAGGCTCAAAAAGTTATCAAACTGTGCATAGCCTTTGACCCAACAGTGTTACTACTGGGCTTATATCCCAAAGAGATACTAAAGAAGGGAAAGGGACCTGTGTGTGCCAAAATGTTTGTGGCAGCTCTTTTATAGTGGTCAGAAACTGGAAAATGAGTGGATGCCCATCAATTGGAGAATGGTTGGGTAAATTATGGTATATGAAGGTTATGGAATATTATTGTTCTGTAAGAAATGACCAGCAGGATGAATACAGAGAGGCTTGCAGAGACTTACCTGAACTGGTACTAAGTGAAATAAGCAGGACCAGGAAATCATTATATACTTCCACAACAATACTATATATGATGATCAATTCTGATGGAATTGGTAACTTCAGAAATGAGGGGATCCAATTCAGTTCCAATTGATCAGTGATGAACAGAACTGGCTACACCCAGTGAAAAAGCACTGGGAAATGAGTGTGGACTGCTTGCATTTTTGTTTTTCTTCCCAGGTCATTTTTAACCTACTTTCTAAATCCGATTTTTCTTGTGCAACAAGAGAATTGTATAAATATGTAATACATGTTTTACACTTAAGATATACTTTAACATGTTTAACATGTATGAGACTGCCTGCCATCTAGGGGAGGAAGTAGAAGGAAGGAAGGAAAAGTTAGAACAGAAGTGATTTACAAGGGTCAGTGTTGAAAAATTATCCATGCATATGTTCTGTCAATAAAAAAGCTATAATTTTTAAAAGAGAGAGAGAGAGAGAAGTCTGTGATGGTCCGGTCTAGCTCCTGTGAAGGCTCAGAATAAGTCTTTAAATGTGAAGGTCTGGGCTAGCTCCTCTGAAGGTCTCAGAATAAGTCCTTGTCAGGATAAGCAAAAGTCCTTGCCCCACATTGGGCGCCAATTTGTAAAGTTCTGTTATCTCCAGAGACTGCCAATTGCTCTCTGGGAGGAGATCTGCTGTGTCAACTCAAATCTCTCGGACAGATTTTTCTTCCTGTAGAGAGCTCTTGTCTCCACACAGTTGCCGCCAAGTCTGGTCCAGAGTAGTGACTTCTTCCTCCAGAGAGCCGTCTCAAGTCTGGCCCAGACAAGACTCTTTCTCCTCCAGAGAGCCGCTCCAACTCTGACCTAGAACAGAGACTCTTCCTCTCCCTCCAGAGAGCCACCTCAGGTCTGGCCCAGACAAGACTCTCCATCTCTCAAGTGCCGCCCTCTTTTATCCTCCCAGAGAATGGGCGTGGGATAACGCAAGGGCTTCTGGGAAAAATTACTTCAACCAATGAACTTGCTCCTCCTAAGCATGTAAGCTCCTCCCCAGGAGTTCACAGAAGTAAAACTCCCAGTAAAGGCTGGAACTAGAGAATTGTTAAGTACCGACTTAGCACTTACTAAGAACCTAATATCTCATTAGCACTTAGTAAGAACCTAACAGAAGTCAACAGAGTGTTGCAGATAAAAATGTATTCCTTGGATTGGCTTCAGTCCTGATCTACATTAAAATCAAAACCAAACCTGTTCTGGCATTGTGTTATAAGTACAGGTTGTTTGTGTTATCCTTCATTAAGTGAAGATTGTCAGGTTGACTAACATGGGTTGGTTGTATTAAGATTATAAATTTAGATGAATACCTCCCTAAATTTCCCTCTAAGTGCAATGCTTTTCATTTTTCATTTCAGTTAAATCCTTAATTTATTCTGACTTCTTGGTAAAATTGATCTCTTTTTCTATTGTATCAACAATCTTCTTTGTCCTCCAAAAATAAACATCTAATCTTCCCCTCACTTGCTCTTCTTCACTTTTGACAGTTTTCTCTTTTGAGAGACAGTCCATTAATGCAAGGGGCTAATGGGGCCACTAGGCTAGATTTTAGGAAGCTCTGGTTCTAGTTTATTTTTAAATACTTGATTTTATTTTCCAATTTTTTTTTTCTTTTGCATCTAGACAACCTTTATTTATGGTTGCTTTCCTTTAATAATGTAGATGTGGCCATGGTAGAAGCATGATAGAGATTTCTGAAATTCTGAGAATATGTTTAGCATGTTTCTAAAATGAACTTATTTATTTATTTATCTAGATCAGGTTATCTAAAAAGTCCCACAGTCACCAGATAACTATCCATTTCACTTCAGTTGTATTTTAATTGTTTTCTAAGCAATTATAGAATGTAAAGCAATTCAGTCATTTCAGTAGCAAATTTTAAATTGTAATTAAGTTGAAACATGAAATCATACCTGAAGTTGAGCATTCATAAGCATAAATTCCTGCTGCTGTTTCATGCTTTCATTCATATATTTTGAAAAAATAAATCCCATTTTGATCTAAAATATAGAAAGATAAAATATTTATTAAGTGTTCAATTTTTCTCGCATTATACAGTCCTTGCATTTAACCATAAAATTGATTTCTAGTTTCTCTTCCATGTATATTTAAAAAACTGAAGAACTTAAAAAAAAATCTTTTGGTTTTCTTTAGTTGGGCCTGGAGTCAGAAAGATCAAGTTAAAATCCAGCCTCAGACCCTAAACACATCCTTCTTTTTCCATAATTGTAAAATGGAAATAATAATAGCACCTACTTTTTACAGGGTTGGTGAGAAACAAATGAAATAACGTTAGTAAAAAGCACTTAGCCTGAGGCAATTAGATGGTATAAGGGATAAAATACTGGCATTACATTATCAAAAGTTTGTTTTACTCTCTTCCTCATGGACCTTGAGTAGTATCAAAAATTTGAGCTCTAGCTCTGCAACTATCTAGCTATAATGGCCATGGGCACATATCTTAACCACTGAGGGACTGTTTCCTCATCTGTAATATCAAGGGTTTGCACTAGATAATTTCTAAGGTTCCTCCCTGCTTTAATATTCTAGGATTATACATATTGTATACTACTACTAGCAGGTTAAAGAAGAGATGTTATTATTTGTAATAAGTGGAGAAAGGTTATGAGGCTCACTCTACTCCATGGGAGTCATACTCCCAAAGGTACCATGTACTTATTAAGTAGGTTTGCCTATCACATGAAAATATAACCATAGATATAACTGAGGAACTTTCATTCATTTTTTAGTCAGGTTCTCTTCTTCATGACCCCATTTGGGGTTTTCTTGGCAAAAATACTGGAATAGTTACTATTTCTTTCTCCAGTTTATTTTACAGATGAGGAAACTGAGGCAAACAGGATTAAGTGACTTGCCCATGATTACACAACTAAGTGAGGCCATATCTGAGGAAGGTCAGTCTTCCTAACTCCAGACCCAGAGCTTAATCTACTCTGCCACTTATCTGCTCTAAGGAATTAACTATTTGGGAGCAGAATTAAATTGATACACTCTGTGTGAGTTTAAAAAAATTTAAACAATGGAAATGAAGGTTTTTGGTTTTTTTTAAGGTACAATGAGTTAATTGTATAAAACTGAAACCCTTCTGAAGTCATAAACATGATAAAAAAAAAAAAAAAGTTATGAAAGGCCTGAAAGGCAAGGCAGACTTATTATCCTATGACAATAGTGCTTCCTTCTTTAATGTTTTGACCAAGTATTGTGAGCTGACCTCCTGAGCCTGTGTTAAAGGGCTGTAGATAGTGAGAGTTGTGTGAGGGATTAGTGTGGTTTCTCATAAAATCATTAACTAAGGTAGATTGAATTTACAGCCTAAATTTTAGTTTATGAAGGTCTGTAGGCTTTGGGAAAAATGAAATTCTTTGTACAAAATTACAATAGAGTACTCATATCAACTCAAGCAAGCATTAGCAAATATTGTAACAAGCAATAAACATAGGCAAACAAACATAGCTTCAAGCTTGAACAAACATTATAACAAGCTGACCAAAATAAACTTAGGCAAACACACCTGCAATAAGTCAACCATATCCACTTGACTAGAATTTAGCAAATCTTTGCTACCTCCACTTGAGCAAGCATTGAGCAGACAGTGAAAATTAACCTTATAAGGGGTGAGGGTCATGGGATTCCTATGGTTTTGACTATTTAATCAATTTTAACTCTGTAACCATCAGCTTCCTCTCTCTGAGCACTCAGGGAGCCAACTGCTTGCTTCTCAGGGAGATTATAATAAAACTTCGAATCTTCACTTTGAGAAATCTCTGAGCAGTCATTTTAAGTTGGGAGTTGCATTGCCATCCCACACAATTGGATATATCCATTTGTAGGTATACCTTACAAGAGAGAATGGCACTGATTATTATTTAAAGCAAATATAGGTAGAAATGCCTCTGAATACAGAATGCCAAAGCCACTTCCATTTAATATGTGAATTAGAAGAGCCTTCTATGTAAGCAGAATAATCTTGACTGTAAGTCTCTGCCTTTCAGTGTGGATGTTTGATGATTAGCTTTGAGAACAAGAGTGTAGGCTACCTGGAGAGTTCTAAATTCCTGAATAGGACATCTCAGTTATTATTGGACTATTACATTATATTGGATATATTATATATAATAACTGGTTATTATTGGATACAGAAACGGAAATCAAAAAGAAGTAGGGAACACTGATTATGTGCCTACAGAGTGAATAGGTAAAACAGATCTACATCTTTGTCCATGGAGTCCTCACAACTAGCCCAACAGATAGCGCATTGGGCCTAGATTCAGGAAGAGCTATTTCAAACATTAAATAATCTATTCAGTTTCTTCAGTTCTAACATGAGGGTTAGAATAACATCTTCCCAGAGTTCAAGTGAGGATCAAATGATATAATGCTTGTAAAGCACTTAATTCAATGACTGGCACAGAAGGCAGTTTTATAAATGCATGTTCCATTCCATTCTCCCTTTGGATGTCCATGAGACAATTCTGAGTATTGGAAAGTCCATTTTAAAGGTGTAAGAATTGGCTTCTACTATGGTCCAAAGCAAGTACCTACTATCAGACAGACATTAACAGCCCAAACCCTACTGCCAATCCCTACAGGACAATCCCAGTAAATTGCCTATAAACAGTATAACACTCAGCTGTTTTTCTTGATCCAATATAAGGAGAGCACTCAAAATTACTCTATCTAGATTTTTAACAGAAAGACATCAGAACAGTAGTGGCACTGGCAGTATTAAATTTGGAGACAGAAGATTTCTCCTTTCTTCTTCCTTGAATTACTGCTTCCAGGAAACTTTCTTCAATTAACCCCAATCCATTCAATTCAGAAAAGCTATTCATCAAGTAGCTTTTAGTTAAAAGGTATTTCCGAATGGTGCAAAACTCTATGTAAATGAGAACTATTGTTATTCCGTTAAAAGACAGCATGAAATAAAATTTAAAAAAAGTCAGAAAACCTAGGTTTGAATCCCAACTAAACTACCTGCTAATTCTAACACTTTAAGTTATTCCCCAGCTTATTTGCTCATCTGCAAAACAGTTAGCACTGTACTTTACGGGGCTGTTAAGAAAAAACACGAAATCACAAATGTGTAAAGTGCTTTATAAAACCATAAAGTGATTTTATAAATGCTAACTCATGTGGTTTTTGCTTTGTTTTGCTTTGGTTTTAAAAGAGCTAAAGGAAACAACACTTGTCAGCAGACATGTTGAAGGAGTCCCTGCTTCCATAACCTTGAATACGATCTAAATTCTCAGGGTCAAAAGTGGTCTAACGTGCCGGCTCTATCTTAGGGAGTTAGTGTAACTGAAACAAAACTACCCAAAAGTACCACGTATGCAAGTCTGCATACAATAACAGACTTGAAGTTGACAGGAACTTTGAGGACACTAGTCCAGTACCCTTGCACCCCCTCTATTTGAATGATGAGGAAATAGGGGGATTAAAGACATTTCTTCACGATCCCCCAGGGACTCCAGCAGCTCTCTATTATTATTGCTACTCGACTACTAAGGCTTCACAGCCCCTCGCAGGCGTGGCCAGCTTCACTAGCATGCGCAACCCACCCCACAGTACTCCGCGCTCTCAGTCCCAAACACCCACCCTCCAGCGAGGGCCACGTGCCTGACACTGGACCCTGGTGATGCAGGGGGTGTGCTACGCAGCAATCCCAGCAAAGGAAGCCCCGGAATCTGCTCGCTCCTCCCCACTCCCGCCCTCTCCCTGAGCCCTCCCAAAGCTTCAGGGCCTGCTTACCGAGCTCGGGAGGGTCGCAGGTGCTGCTGTTCTTGTTCCGGGAAGGTGACGAGAGTGCTGGTGAGGATGTGGACGAGTTTCCGAGGCTGCCTAGAAGCGGGTGGGCCCCGCCTGGGCAAGGTCCAGAGTGTGGCTAAGGCAATCCGTAAATCCGCGGCCAATCAGCGCACAGCTTTGGGTTCCTTAAAGGAACAGGCGCCTTTTGGACTTAGTTCTCGTCCTGTAGACTACCAGTCCTGCTTCTACCAGCCGTTATTCCTCTGGAGGCTATTACTGTCTTCTCCACCTGAGAACACCCGATGAGGAACACCTCAAGAGAGATAGAGTTAGATCCTTCCTTGGCTTTTAGATTTCACGGGCACGGGGTCTGAAAATGGATGGGCAAAAAATTACATTTCTCTTTTCTCTAATTTGTTTCTTTAGTAGTTCTAACAGGTTTAGCCAGACTGCCAAAAGAGTCACGACACAGAAAAGTATAAGAAGTCCTGATCTAGTAAAAATCTAATAGATAGTTGGATAGCTAGATAGAATGAGAAGCTTCGAGGGAGTTCAATAAAAAATAAGTATTAAGTGCCTCCTCTACAGGCATTGTGTTAAATATTTTGCAAATGCTTCATTTGAGACCAGGTAAAATAGGTATTATTATTCTCTGGATTTTACAATTGAAGAACCTGAAGTATAGATTAAGAGTCTTGCTCAGTGTCACATAGCTAGTATGAGTCTGAGGTGGAATGTGAACTCACGTTTTGCTGACTCCAGGCCCAGCAGTCTTCAATTCATTGTACTACCTGATTAGAGATAATGCAGATTATAACTGAGTCAAAATTCAAAGCCATTTGGCTTCAAGCTAAATGTTCTTTCTGTTCTTTCTACTTCATCACACTGACCTTTAACTCGTAACAAATTACAGATAAAGAAACTGGAAATTCAGATTACATAATCTGTTAAAGATTTGTTCAATCTTCTACCTGGAAAGTAAACCTTGTTCCTCTGATAATAGATCTCCACTCCACAAACTCCTACAGAATTTGATCCAATGAAGGGCTTAGCTTGGGTTCTACTCCACATGCCATGGCCCAATAGCATTGGTCTTCTGGGATCCTCAACTAATCAATCTTCCTGACTCTAAACCCAGTACTCTCCACTATATCATATTGCTACTATTCAACATCATCATATGTGATGAAAGTACTTTTTAATAATTTTAGCTACTATTGTCCCATCATTGACACAAGATCTAAATACTAAGCATTGAGATTACAAAAATAAAAGAATGAAAAAAATCCCTCTTCTCAAGGAGCTAACAAGAACATACAGAAGTATAAATATGTTTTTATTTGCCCTTAATTTTATTTTTTTATTAAAGCTTTTTATTTACAAAACATGCATGGGTAATTTTTTCAACATTGACCCTTGCAAAACCTTCTGCTCCAAATTTTCCTCTCCTTCCCCTCATCTTCTCCCCTAGGTGGCAAGTAGTCCAATACATGTTAAATATATTAAAATATATGTTAAATCCAATATATGTATACATGTTTATATAGTAACCTTGTTGCACGGGAAACATCTGATCAAGAAGAAAAAAAAAACTGAGAAAACAAAATGCAAGCAAACAACAGAAAGAGTGAAAATGCTATGTTGTGGTCCACACTCAGTTCCCACAGTCCTCTCTCTGGGTGTAGATGGCTCTCTTCATCATAAGATTATTGGAACTGATCAATCATCTCGTTATTGGAGTTAAGTCCATCAGAACTGATCATCTTATAATATTGCTGTTTCTGTGTACAATGATCTAGTTGTGTTCATTTCACTTAGCATCAGTTCATGTAAATCTTCCCAGGCCTCTCTAAAATCATCTTGTTGATCATTTCTTATAGAACAATAATTTTCCATTAACATTCATATATAACTTATTCAACCATTCTCCAATTGAGGGGCATCCACTCAGTTTCCAGTTTCTTGCCACTACAAACAAGGCTGCCACAAACATTTTTGCACATGTAGAGATCCCTTTTCCTCCTTTCAGATCTCTTTGGGATATAAGCCCGGTAGAAACACCTGCTGGATCAAAGGGTATGAGCAGTTTGATAGCTTTTTGAGCATAGTTCCAAATTGCTCTACAGAATGGTTGTATCCATTCACAATTCCACCAACAATATATCAGTGTCCCTGTTTTCCCATAATCCCTCCAATATTCATTATCTTTTCCTGTCATCTTAGCCAATCTGACAGGTGTGTAGTGGTATCTCAGAGTTGTTTTAATTTGCATTTCTTTGATCAATTGTGATTTAGAGCACCTTTTCATATGACTAGAAATGGTTTTAATTTCTTCATCTGAAAATTGTCTGCCCTTTCAAAGAGGAACAATAACATCATGGGGTGACATCTTGACAGGGGTTGAATTGAATTTAAGGGAGGCAGAGTTGTACAAAGTGGCCACCCTCTGAAACTCCTTTGCATTCAGCGCAAGGATACAGATTAAATGAGGTCTAGTGGTTGTGCAAGAATCCCCTGAAAGGAATTTACAGACCCCAAAACCTAGATTGATAAAAGAGGTTTATTTTGGGGTTTGGAAGCAAGGTTAGAGTCCAGTTAGTAAAAAGTGTTAGGTAAAGAGAAGAGGGCACAGAAATATTATTCCAGTGGGCAGAGACCCTTAGCATGCCAGACATAAGACTGCCATGTTTGGGACCTCTGCAAAGAGAGAACTCAAGTTTGGCTCTTTTATACTGAGAGATTTAACTAAAGGGGGCCATGGGTGGAGTCCCAAGTTGGCTCAGATCCGATGGGAGCTGGGAGAGCCCAGATCTTCTATTGGAACTCAAAGGGATGCTTTTGCCCAGGATTTGTGAATCAAAGGTCCTAGCTTCTTGAATTGTTAATGAATCAGCTAGGAGGGGCTGGGAATCAGAAAGGAATAAATCCATCTAAAAGGGACCACAAACCACATCAAGGATACAAAACCATATAATATTATTGGGAGAGTGGGTAGAGGGGAAAGGGAAAAAATGCCATGTAAGAAGCATTCTAGGCAAAAACAGCAATACTAAACTTAAAGACACAGAAGAAATGAATGCTTTAGGTGATATCAAAAGAGGGTTCTGGGAAGATGGCAGAGTAGGTCAGAAAGTTTCAGGCTCTTCCAATTTCTTCCACAAAAGATAAAATGTGGCCTCAAAGTGAACTTAGAATAGAAATAAACAGATGTTGGAGTAAAGCAATTGTCCTTCTGAGACAATTTAGGAAGACCTTAGGAAAGAAAGACTCCTCCTCCAAGAGTGGAAGTTTGTCCTGAGTGAAATGCAAATATCTCTAGACCAACTCTTCAGAAATCAATAGCAATAAACCCTAGGGTCAGCTGGTGTTGGGAGGCTTAGTAACTTTCACTTCACAGCCTCTGTGGGGGTTAAGATAACTGAGAAAAATGAAGGATTGTTGAAGGATACCAAGCACAGCAGTGCTGACTAGACTCAGTCCTGGGCTGTTAGTATACACCTGGTGAACATGGTAGCAGAGGGGCAGGGATCCATTGGGACTGAGCACTCACAGAATTGTAGAGTCCGTGGTTTCTGTTCTAGGGCAGAGAAAACAGTTGAAATTTATGACCATCAGAGGGACTACAGGAAGCAAGAGAATTTGTGGGACAATATGGCTGGAGCTGCATGGCCATAGTGGAGAGGAATGGCAAGTTTGGGCCCTGGGGCAGAGGAAAAAAATGAGAAAGTAAACAAAATGCAAGCAAATAACAAAAAGAGTGAAATACTTTGTTGACAAATACTATGTTGACATCATGAGAAAGGACAAATAATTGGAAGTCCAAAAAGAATTCTTGGAAGAACTTAAAAAGGACTTCAAAAATCAAATAAGAAAGACTGAGGTAAATAGGAAAAAAAATAAGAGCAATCCAAGAAAAGTATGAAAAGAAAGTCAACCAGCTTGAAAAGGAAAATCAGAAACTTAGGGAAGAAAACAATTTCTTGAAAACTAAAATTGAGGGGCAGCTAAGTGGCGCAGTGGATATAGCACCAGCCCTGAAGTCAGGAGGAACCTGAATACAAATGTGGCCTCAGACAATTAACATTTCCTAGCTATGTGACACTGGGCAAGTTGGTCAAGTCAATTGCTTTAGCTAAAAAAAAGAAAAAAGAAAAAAAGAAAAGAAAGAAAAAACCTAAAATTGGCCAAGGAAGAAAACAATACCAAGAAATAATAAAATAAAATCAAAAGAATGAAAAAATAAAAGAGAATATGAAACATTTCATCAGAAAAATACCTGATCTGAAGAACATATTGAGGAGAGATGTTAGAAGAATTGTTAGATTACCTGAAAGTTATGCTCAAAAGAAGAATCTTGATACAATATTACAAGAAATTGTCAAGGAAAATTGCCCTGAAATTCCAGAACAAGAAGGTAAACAGAAATAGAAAAAAAAAAAAATTTTACCTATTATCACTTCAATAAGATGCCAGGAGGAAAACGTAGGAATATCAGAACCAAGTTTCAAAGCTTCCAGGGAAGGAGAAAATATTGGAAGCAACAATCTAAAAAAACAATGTAAATATCGTGAAGCTATAATCTGGATTACATAAAACCTAGTAGTTTCTATGTTGCAGGTTTATAAGTCTTGGGACACCATATTTCTTAGAAGATCTGGGGTTAACTTTGGCCAGCAAAGTATAATCTTAAATGGGAAAAAAGGAAATTAAGTTATTTACATTATTAAATTATTCATTCATATAATTTTAAAAGAATTTTACTTTTTATATGTGAAAATGATATCAGTACTTTTATTACTGTCATTATTTGAATAGTTTGAAAGAAAGGCTTGGGCTGAGCTATGTATGATGGGGTGGTACTTTTTCAAGAATATTTTTCAAGAACTATGTAGGGAGATACAAAAAAAAGCATCTCATACAAATGATTCATGAAAGGAAGAATTAGTACAGAAGAAGCAAGGTAGAG
The DNA here is from genome assembly GCF_048593235.1 of Sminthopsis crassicaudata. NCBI lineage: Eukaryota > Metazoa > Chordata > Mammalia > Dasyuromorphia > Dasyuridae > Sminthopsis > Sminthopsis crassicaudata. Next base: position 634,944,900 of record NC_133617.1, read on the forward strand.
GGGACGGGGCTGGCATACTAGAACTTTATTTTCATAAGAAATGGGTTAAAGAGGAAACAACACATACATCTAGAAGAGTATAAAAGTCTTCTAAATTTAGAAGGGAATAAGAGGGTGAGGGGTTAGAAAAAGGGAGGTACTTCTATAAATTAATAATTAGGAGGTGGAGCAAGTAAGTAAAGTCTTAGATAGGTAGACTAAAGTAGATTGTGAGGGAAAGAAGAAAGGAAGGCCTCTTTGAGGGGTGGGTAGATTAAGAAATAGGAGGGTAAGATAGGGAAGTTGAAGTAAATTACATGAATTAGAAAGAATAGGTAAAAAGGGCAAGAAGGATAGTGAAGAAAAAATAAGATGGAAGGAAATAGGCAAATAGTAACTTAGAATGTGAATGGGATAAATTTGCCCATAAAAAGAGATAGTAAAATGGGTTGAAAAAGCTCAATTCAACAATATGTCACTTTCAGGAAACACAATTAAAATGAGAGAGATGCAGAGAGATAAAATAAAATATAGGAGTAGAATTTATGGTTTTGTTTTTTTTTTTTAAAGCAGAGGTAGTAATCAAGATTTTAAGTTAAAATTAAAATAGATTTAATTAAAAAAGAAAAATTGGAAAATTACACTAGATCATTAATATTATTCAGTATTGTTTTAGACCATTCAAAATAGCTAGATAGCATAGAATACTAAAAAGTATATATATATATATATATATATATATATATATATATATATATATATATCACAGTGGTTATGCAGACACAAGAACATGAATATAAAATACAAATAAAGTCAGATTTAAATAATTGGAAAAATAGGCAAAATTTTTTAAACTAATCTATTCAATGCCATTCTAATTAAATTACTAAAAAATTTAATGGATTAGAAAAAATTAAGATTCATTTGGAAAAACAAAATGTCAAGAATTAAAAAAAAACTAAGGGGGAAATTGTAAAGGAGGGAGATTCAACAGTACTTAAGATTTTAAACTGAAATGTAATAGGGCAGTGAATATGAAAGCTCTGTGTGTGTGTGTGTGTGTGTGTGTGTGTGTGTGTGTCTGTGTGTGTGTGTGTGTACTTGTTTTAAATTATAGCCTTCTCTAAAAAGGAGAAGGGAAGAAGGAAGAAAAATAAAATAAAATGTTCAAAGCAGAGAACAAAAGAAAACCTAGAAGCAAGCACAGAAAAACTGAGTAGCATTGAAAACAAGTGTAGAGTTTTCATGAAATGGAAAATTATTGTTTTTTACTGAATCTTCTCTTATGTTCTAGCATATATGTGGAAATGTTTTATTTTCTTCTTTGTTTTATATTCAAGTAATTCAATTAAATTCAAAAATTTCCCCCCAAAAAATAAAAAATAAAAGCATTAGGGGATGGCTTTTCAAAGTATTTCAGAGAGGAAGATTCCACATGGTTATTAAAAAACGATTCAGGCAGAGCCAAGCATTTATGCCAAGTTCTTCTAATCAAATCATCCAAACAAATTTTTTTTAATTGCCTAAAATAAAATTATGAAGAAAAGTTTTTTTTTTTTTTTTTTTTTTTTTTTTTTTTTTTTAATGTTATAGTATGGGGGGAGAGGGGAGTAAAGCCAAGATGGCAGAGAGGACACATCTTTTTCTGAGCTCTTCCCATAACGCTCAGACTAATTAGCAAATCCAGCCTCTGAATTATTTGTAGTCTGACAGAACACATAAATAGTGGGAGTGTAACAAATTACCAGCAGAAGATAATTTTGAAGATCTCCAGAAACGGTCTGTTTCAATCAGCATGGAAGGAGGTGGGCCAAGCACAAGCAGGGTAAGCACAGATGCCAGTGCAGGCAGCACACAGTGGGCAGTGTGGGCTCTATACATTGAGAATCTACAGGAAGGTATCTACAGCAGTGTTGACTACTCTGCCCTGGTTGCAAGCCAGTAGATCAGCAAAAAAGTTATAAAACATCCAACACAAACACAAAAAGTAAATAGTGAATCCCAAAACCCCAGAATTTCGTGGGACCTGGCCATGCCCACCCAGCACCAGAAGTCAATCAGCATTGACCCAGCACAGCCCTCCCACTTGTAGAGGAAGCTTGGGAAATCTCTCTCTTGCCCTTAAAACAGACCTCAACTTTTTTTAAAAAATGAGCAAAAAAGAAAAAAGAACTCTGACCATAGAGTTTTTAATGGTGAAAGAGAAAAACAGATTTCAAACTCTGAGGTCACTAAAAGCAGATTGTCTCCAGAGGAAGCCCCAAAGGGTAATATAAATTAGTTCCCATCTCACAGATGGGGAAGAAAGTAAAAAGAATCTTAAAAGAGAGCTAGAAGAAAAATGGGGAAAAGAAATGAGAACTTTGCAAGAGTGCTTGGAAAAGGAATCACAGAAATTATCTGAAGAAAACTCTTTACAAAATAGATTTAGTAAAGTGAGAAAAGCATATAACATCTTACAAAATAGATTTGACTATTGGAAAATGGGAAAAAAAAGAAAACAACTCCCTGAAAAATAGATTTTTGTGAAATGGAAGCATTCAATAAAAGAGGTGAATTCCATTTATTTCTAATGAAAAGACCAGAGCTGAACAAAAAATTTGATCCCCAAGTATAGAACTCAAGAGAATCATAAAAAGGTAAAAAGAAAAGAACTCTTGACAACTATATCTCTGTTATGGATATACATAAAAAGTGCATGTATAATTTGATTTTACTATTATACCAGCTGAAATGGCATACATGGCAATTTTCAGAAGGAAAGTCTCTAACATGCTATGTCAGCTGGTAGGATAGACCCAGGAGGTAAAAAGGAGCTTGGCCTCTGAGACAGGAGGGTGTGTCTTACAGCACACAGAACTAACTCCTCGTGTCTCCCTTCTGCAGATCTACCTACACAGTGCTGAGTGGGCTAGGCACAAGGTGATCCCAGAAGAGAGTAAATATAAATGGCCAGCTTTGCCATAGGCAAAAGAGAAGAGTGAGGAGAGAAGTAGAGAGAGGCAGAAATGTAGAGAGATATAGGAATGAAGAGAAAAAGAGAGAGAGAGAGAGAGAGAGAGAGAGAGAGAGAGAGAGAGAGAGAGAGAGAGAGAGAGAGAGAGAGAGATGCAGAGACATAGATACATACATTTGCTCTTGCTTCCTGCTAACCCCTGCTGATCTTAACATCGGTCTTGTCTCCATGTCTATCTGGGGAAGATTGGTATGTATGGCCCTGGCAATCAGTAGCCTCGGAGTGGGAGAGGTTACACTCATGAAGAGGCAAAGAAAAACTATTATAATTTAGGGAAAGAAAGGAGAGGGATGAACATTGTGTGAATCTTACTTTCATCAGATTTGGCAGAGAGAATATTAGACATATTTGGTTTCACAGAGAAACTTCTCTCACTTTACAGGGAAGTTGGAGGAGAAAAGGAAGAAAGGGGAAGGGCTGTAAAAGGGGAGAGCTCCCTAAGTCAAGTGGAGCTCATAAGCAAAATACTGGGGAGGAGGGAAAGGGGGAAAGGAAAGAGAAAAGCATAATTTGGGATAAATAAGATGGTGGGAAATACAGAATTAGTCGTTTTAACTATGAATGTGAATTCTCCCCTAAAATGGAAGCAGATAGCAGATAGCAGATATCACACTGCTTTAAATGTGTTTCTTGTAAACAACATATTATAGGGTTCTGGGATTTTAATAATGAAGAAATAGCAATACTAAACATATATGTACCAAGTGATATAATATCTAAATTCCTAGAGGAAAAGCTAAGAGATCTGCAAGGCAATTTGGAACTATATTCAAAAAGTCATCAAACTGTGCATACCCTTTGATCCAGCAGTATTATTACTGGGCTTATATCCCAAAGAGATATTAAAGAAGGGAAAGGGACTTGTATGTGCAAAAATGTTTGGGGCAGCCCTTTTTGTAGTGGCTAGAAACTGGAAATTGAATGGATGCCCATCAATTGGAGAATGGCTGAGTAAATTGTGATGTATGAATGTAATGGAATATTATTGTTCTGTAGGAAATGACCAGATCATTATTGATCACAAAATAGAAAATTTTGATTACATCAAATTAAAAAGCCTTTGCACAAACACAACTAATGCAAACAAAATTAGAAGGGAAGCAACAAACTTGGAAAACATATTTACAGTAAAAGGTTCTGATAAAGGCCTCATTTCCAAAATATATAGAGAGTTGACTTTAATTTATAAGAAATCAAGCCATTCTCCAATTGATAAATGGTCAAAGGATATGAATAGACAATTTTCAGAGGATGAAATTGAAACTATTTCCACTCATATGAAAGTGTTCCAAATCACTATTGATCAGAGAAATGCAAATTAAGACAATTCTGAGATACCACTACACACCTGTTGGATTGGCTAAGATGATAGGAAAAAATAATGATGAATGTTGGAGGGGATGCAGGAAAACTGGGATATTAATGTATTGCTGGTAGAGTTGTGAATGAATCCAACCATTCTGGAGAGCAATCTGGAATTATGCCTAAAAAGTTATCAAACTGTGCATAGCCTTTGATCCAGTAGTGCTACTACTGGGCTTATATCCCAAAGAAATACTAAAGAAAGGAAAGGGATCTTTTTGTGCCAAAATGTTTGTGGCAGCCCTTTTTGTAATGGCTAGAAACTGGAAAATGAATGGATGCCCATCAATTGGAGAATGGTTGGGTAAATTGTGGTATATGAATGTTATGGAATATTATTGTTCTGTAAGAAATGACCAGAAGGATGAATACAGAGAGGCTTGGAGAGACATGAACTGATGCTAAGTAAAATGAGTTGAACCAGGACATCATGATACACTTTAACAACGATAATGTATGAGGATGTATTCTGATAGAAGTGGATATCTTCGACAAAGAGAAGATTTAATTCAGTTCCAATTGATCAATGATGAACAGAATCAGCTATACCCAGAAAAGGAACACTGGGAAATGAGTGTAAACTATTTGTATTTTTGTTTTTCTTCCCAGGTTATTTTTACCTTCTGAATCCAATTCTCCCTCTGTAACAAGAGAACTGTTTCATTCTGCACACATATATTGTATCTAGGATATACTATAATATATTTAACATATATAAGATTGCTTGCCATCTAGAAGAGGGAGTGGAGGGAGGGAAGGGAAAAGTTAGAACAGATGTGAGTGCAAGGGATAATGTTGTAAAAAATTACCCAGGCATATGTTCTGTCAATAAAAAGTTATAATAAAATAAATAAATAAGAAGTTAAGGAGGTAAATAGGATACAAGAAAAGTTAGGTATGATAAATCTATGGAGAAAATTGAATGAAGACAGAAAGGAATACAATTTTTTCTTGGCAGTTCATGGAACCTATAAAAAAATTGACCATATATTAGGGCACAAAGACCTCAAAATCAAATGCATAAAGGGAGAAATAGTAAATACATTGTTTTCATATCATGATGCAATAAAAATTACATTCAATAAAAGGCCAGGGGAAATTAGACCAAAAATCAATTGGAAACTAAATCTGATCCTAAAGAATGAATGGGTGAAACAGCAAATTATAGGTCCAATCAATAATTTCACCTAAGAGAATGACAATAATGAGACAACATACCAGAATTTGTGGGATGGAGCCAAAGCAGTAACGATAAAGGGAAATTTTATATCTCTAGATGTATACTTGCATAAAATAGAGAAAGAGAAGATCAATGAATTGAGCTTACAAACTAAAAATGCTAGAAAAAATTTAAAACTCCCAAATACCTAATTTGAAATTCTAAAAATAAAAAGGGAGATTAATAAAATAAAAAATTAAAAAACCTATTGAATTAATAAATCAATGTAAGAGTTGGTTTTATGAAAACCTTTAATAATTTGATTAGAAAAAAGAAAGAGGAAAACCAAATTGTTAGTCTCCAGAATGAAAAGGGTGAACTTTCCACCAATGAAGAGGAAATTAAAGCAATAATTAGGAGTTGCTTTGCCTAACTTTATGCCAATAAATTTGATAACCTATGTAAAGTGGAGGAATACCTACCAAAATATAGATTGCTCAGATTAATGGAAGAGGCAATAAATTGTTTAAATGATCCCATTTTAGAAAAAGAAATAGAATAAGCTATTAATCAACTTCCTAAGAAAAAAATCTCCAGGGCCAGATGGATTTACATGAGAATTCTACCAAACATTTAAAAAACAATTAACTCCAATAGTATATAAACTATTTGAAAAAACAGGGAAACAAAGACTTCTACCAAATTCCTTTTATGACACAGATATGGTACTGATATTTAAATAAGGTAGGGTCAAAACAGAGAAAGAAAATTATAGATCAATTTCCCTAATGAATATCGATGCCAAAATCTTAAAATATTAGCAAAAAGATTACAGAAAGTTATGCCCAGGATAATACATCATGACCAAGTGGGATTTATACCAGGAATGCAGGGCTGGTTAAGTATTAGGAAAACTATTAGCATAATTGACTATTATATCAATAAACAAACTAACAAAAACCATATGATTATCTCAAAAGATGGAGAAAAAGCATTTGATAAAATCCAACACCCATTCCTATTAAAACACTAGAGAGTATAGGAATAAATGGAAAATAATCAGTAGCAACTATTCAAAACCATCAACAAGCATCATATGTAATGGGGATAAACTATAACCATTCTCAATAAGATCAGGGGTGAAACAAGGTTGCCCACTATCACCATTAGTATTCAATATTGTATTACAAATGTTAGCTTTGGCAATAAGAGAAGAAAAAAGAGTTTAAGGGACTTAGAGTAAGTAACCAGGAAACCAAATTATCACTTTTTGTAGATGATATGATGGTATACTTAGAGAATCAACTAAGAAACTATTAGAAACATTTCACAACTTTAGCAAAGTGGCTGGATACAAAATAAATCAATATAAATCATGAGCAACAAAGTCCAGCAGCAAGAGATATAAAAAGAAATTCCATTCAAAATAATTGTCGAGTATAAAATATTTGGGAATCTATCTGCCAAGGGAAAGTCAGGAACTATATGGAACACTTTCCACACAAATAAAGTCAGACCTACTCAGTTGGGAAAATATCAAGTGCTCATGGATAGGCCAAGCGAATATAATAAAATCAGTAGCAATTAATCTACTTATTTAGTGCCATACCAATCAAGCTCCCAAGAAATTATTTTACAGATCTAGAAAAAAATAATAACAAAGTTCATCTGGAAGAACAAAAGGTCAAGAATTTCAAGCAAATTAATGAAAAAAAATGTTAATGAAGGTATCCTAGCTATGGCAGACTTAAAACTCTATTATAAAGCAGCAGTCATCAAAACCATTTGGTACTGGCTAAGAAATAGAGTATTTGATCAGTGGAATAAGTTAGGATCACAGGACAAAATAGGCAATAACTATAGCAATCTAGTGTTTGATAAACCCAAAGCTTTTGGGATAAGAACTCACTATTTGACAAAAACTACTGGAAAAATTAGAAACTAGTATGGCAGAAACTAGGCATTGACCCACACCTAACACTGTATACTAAGATAAGATTGAAATGGGTTCATGATGTAAGCATAAAGAATGATATAAACAAATTAGAAGAACATAGGATAGTTTACCTATCAGATCTGTGGAAGAGGAAGAAATTTGTGACCAGAAGAAGTAGAAATCATTATTGATCACAAAATAGATAGTTTTGATTATATTAAGTTAAAAAAAAATTTTGTAATGCAGACAAGATTAGAAGGGAAGCAATAAACTGAGAAAACATTTTTACATTGAAAGGTGCTGAAAATGACCTCATTTCTAAAATATATAGAGACCTGACCCAAATTTATAAGAATTCAAGCCATTCTCCAATTGATAGCCAAAAGATATGAACAGATAATTTTCAGATGAAGAAACTGAAACCATGTCTAGTCAGATGAAAAGTTGCTCTAAATCATTATTAATTAGAAATGCAAATTAAGACAACTCTGAGATACCATTACACATTTTTTCAGATTGGCCAAGATGACAGGAAAAGATAATGATGAATATTGAAGTAGATGTGGGAAAACTGGGACTCTAATACATTATTGGTGGAATTGTGAATAGATTCAGCCATTCTGGAGAGCAATTCTAAAGTTATCAAACTGTGCATAATCTTTGATCCAGCAGTATTTCTACTGGGCTTATATCCCAAAGAGATCTTAAAGGAGGGAAAGAGATTCCCAAGTACAAAAATGTTTGTGGAAGCCAGTTTTGTAGTGGCAAGAAACTGGATACTGAATGGATGCCCATTAGTTGGAGAATGGCTGAATAAATTATGGTGTATGACTGTTATGGAATATTATTGTTCTATAAGAAATGATCAACAGGATGATTTTAGAGAAGCTTGGAGAGATTTACATGAGTTGATACTAAGTGAAATGAGCAGAACCAGGAGAATCATAGTACACAGTAACAGCAATATCTCATCAACAATGAGATGATTCAGACCAGTTCCAATGATCTTGTGATCAAAAGAGTCATCTACACCCAGAGAGAGGATTGTGGGAACTGTGTGATTCACAACATAGCATTCTCGCACTTTTTGTTGTTGTTTGCTTGCATTTTATTTTCTTCATCATTTTTCTTCCTGGGTTTGATTTGATTTTTCTTGTGTAGCAAGATAATTATATAAATATGTATGCATATATTGGATTTAATATATATTTTTACCATGTTTAACATATATTGCTCTACTTGCCATCTAGGGGAAGTGAGTGAAGAAGATGGAGAAAACTCTAACACAAGGTTTTACAAATGCTAAGGTACAGAATTATCCATGCATATGTTTTGAAAAATAAAAAAGCTTTAATAAAAAAATAAGTAAATGTTACAGTATCTCTCTCTCTCTTTTTTTTTTTTTTTACAGCCCATAACAGTTTAGGACTGAAATTGAAGTCTGCCAATAGACACCAGAGTGGTACCATGTTGATCCAGATCATGGGTGAAGGAAGCAGATTCATTATGGGGCCTAGAAGTGACAGTAATAGCAGTAGCAGTGGCTTCTCCAAGAGCACTCAGCCTCCAATGATGGTAAGAGGACTAAACATTTGGTCAGAAGGATATTACAAAGAACCTTAGCTTTAGCATTGGGCACAGAATTAGGCACCATTTAGCAGCCTGATCTGGGTCATGGTTCTAAGGTAAAAAGAGGGTGATTACAGTCTGCAGTCTTGAAGGAGCAGAAGCCCTACCTGAGAAAGGACCAGAATGCAGACTAGAAGGATAGTGACCAGAACTCTCCCAAAATCACACCATCTTGAAAGCTCCAAAAACCTACAGGCTCCCAAATCTATTCATAGAAATTCAGGTTAGCCAGAGGGATGCAGAACCCAACTCTAATAAAGTAAAAGTAAAAATATTAGATTGGAAAAATGAGCAAACAATGACAAAACAAAAAACAAAACAAACAAACAAAAAACCCCTGACCATAAAAAGCTGCTGTGGAAACAAAGGAACTCAGGATATAAACTCAGAAGACAATGACTTTAGACACATCTACAAGCAAAGCCTGAAAGAAAAATGCAGATTGAACACAAGACCACCAAGAATTCCTAAAATAATTAAAAGAGTTTTCAAAAGAGCAAAAAATTATTAAAAAAAATTAAGAATGCCAGAGGAAAAAATGGGACAAGAAATGAGATCAAGGCAAGAAAATAATGAAAAGGCAATTAACAGCTTAATTAAAGAGATAAAAACATCTTAAAAATTAGAAATAGTCAGGCAGCTAAGTGGTGCAATAGATAGCCCCGAAGTCAGGAGGACCTGAGTTCAAATGTGATCTCAGACACTTAATACTTCCTAGCTGTATGACCCTGAAGAAGTCATTTAACCCCAATTACCTCAGGGGGAAAAAAAATTAGAAGTAGTCAGGTAGAAACTAATGATTTTATGAAATATCACAAAGTACTGAAACAAAGTCAAAAGACTGAAGAAGTAAATGTGAAATATCTCATCAGAAAAAAAAAAAAACTAACCTGGAAAATAGATGCAGGGGAAAAAAATTTAGACTTATTAGACTGCCTGAAAACCATGATCAAAAAAAAGATCCTAGTCAATTTTTTCAGGAAAAACTGTCTAGATAGTGTAAAACTAGAGGGCAAAGTAGAAATTAAAAGAATTCACCACTTCATGAAAAATTACAAAATAACTTCCAGGAATATTATAGGCAAATTCCAGAGCTCTCATGTCAAGGAAAAAATATGCACATAGAAAAAAATTTAATTCAGAAACAAAATTTTTGTTTTTAAAACATATGCACAGATAATTTTCAACATTCCCCCTCGCAAAACCTTGTATTGTAAATTTTTTCTCTTCCTTTTCCCCACTCCCTCCCCTAAATGGCAAGTAATCCAATATATATCAAACATATGCAATATATATATATATATATATATATATATATATATATATATATATATACATATATATATATATATATATGTCTACAATTATCATGCTGCACAAGAGAAATCAGATCAAAAAGGAAAAAAATAAGAAAGAAAACAAAATGCAAGCAAAAAACATAAAAAAAAAGTCGTACAAGATTTAGTAACTACTATGTTAAAGAAGCAGAAGGCTTGGGATATGATATTATAAAAGGTAAAGGAGCTAGGATTACAGTGAAGAAGAATTTACTTAGCAAAGTGAGTTTAATCCTTCAAGAGAAAATACAGATATCTGATGAAATAGAGAATTTGCAAGAATGCCTGATTTAAAAAATCAGAGCTGGATGAAAAATTTGACATTAAAGACAGAAAAAGGTAACTATAAAATAGAAATCATAAGGGATTTAATAAAGTTAAATTGTTTACATTCCTATATGGGAAGATAATAACATATAACTCCTAAGAACCTTATCATTATTAAAGAAGTTAGAAGAAATCTACATACACAAAAAGCATGAGCATGAGCCTATTATGTTGGGAATTTTTTTTAAAATGGAAGTTTAATGGAAAACATGTATTAGGAGAAAGGTAAAGGGAGAGGAGAAAAATGGAGGAAATTATCTCACATAAAAGAGGAATGCTAAGAAAGTTTTTACAATGAAAGGAATAACAGGGTGAAGGGAATAGGCATTACTTCAGCCCTATTCTCATTTGTATTGTTTAAAAGAGAGAAGAATTTACACATGCATTTGGATATAAGAATTCATCTTGCCCAACGGGGGAAAGAAATAAGAAAAAAAGTAGTGGTAGGAGGAAAGGTAGATTAAGGGAAGCAGTGATGAAAAGTTAAACAGATTTTTGAGACTAAGAAGGTAAAAAAGAGAGTTAACAAAAGAGAATAGGATACAGGGAAACACTGTGAATGTAAATGAGATGAATTTATCCATGGAATGGAAGTAGAAAGCAGAATGAATTAGAAACCAGAATCCCAAAATAACTTTATAATTACTTTAATATCATCTTTCTTAGTGGTTTATTCACCCTTTTCATTTTTAACACTAGCAATTTGATTTTCTTCTCTCTTTTTAAAAATCATATTACATATTTATTGAAATTATGCCCAAAGAGTTTTTAAACTGTTTATACAGAAATATCACTACTAGATCTATATTCCCCAAAAGTTGAAATTGTTGAAAATGACCCATTTGGACAAAAATATTTGTAGCAACTCTTTTTATAGTGGAAAATAATTATAAATTTATATTTATCAACTAGGGAATGGCTGTGGCTTATGATTGTGATTGAGTACTATTATACTATGAAAAATGATGACATGGATGGTTTCAGAAAAACCTAAGAAAACTATTATACAAGCTTATGCAAAGAGAAGTGAACAGAATTAGAACATTATATACAGTCACAGCAATATTGTATTGACAATCAACTGTGAAATACACTACTTTGTTCAAGATATGGATCTAAAACAATTCCAAAATACTCCTTATTTTTTAAAAATGCTATCTACCTCTAGAGACAGAACTGATGAACTTTGCAGGATGATTGCGGTTTGCTTTCTTTCATTTTATTTTTCTGTTTGTTTTTTTTCCCTTTATAATATGTCTAATACAGAATTATGTCTTATATGACCTTTTCTATATAATATATTTCTTACCTTCTCAGTGGATGATGAAAGAGTGGGAGGGAGAAAATTCAGTACTGAATAAATTCATAACTGAAATAATTTTTTAAGAAACAAAATTTTAAAAAGAACTCTTGAACTAGGAAATAATTGAGTTTCAGTTAATAATTATTTTTCCAAGGAAGCTGGCAAGCTCTTAACATCATTTGAAAAATGTTAATACTACCTTATTTTTCTACCTTACACATATATTGTAAAGATAACCAAGATCATGAATATAAAGTGACTTAAACATATGAATGAAAAGGAACTATGTAATAATTCTGAGTTTCTTGTCTTTATGAGGCATAAAAATGTGCAATATTAAGCTATTTTAATTATCAAAATGAATATTTCATAATAAAGTTATACTAGATTATTCAAGCAGAAAAAATTAGAAGTATAATTATCATAAAGATGACTAAAGGGGGCATTACCCATTACTCTACCAAGGCACTTCTGCAGTTCTATAAAATCTTCAAGAGAACATTTTTCATAAAAATTGAAACCATTGAGAAAAAAAGAAGAGCACATGCAAACTTTCACAGAAAATTTTCTGTGAAGATCATAACTTCATAGTTGAGAATTAAACAGTATGATATGGATTTCTAATTTTTTTTAACAACTTAAACAGAAAGTAGCCTTAAAGATTCTTCTAAAAAAAATAATGTGTGTGGCTAATTTCAGGAGAGCCTGGAAAGACTTACATGAAGTGATGCTGAGTGAAGTGAGCAAAGTCAAGAGAACATTGTACAAAATAACATATTACATGTTACAGATTATGTGATGGTCAACTCTGATGGTCTTGGCAACATGGTGATTCAAGACAATTTCAATAGACTTGGGTTGGAAAATGCCATCCATACCCAGAAAGAAAACTATGGAGACTGAATGTGGATCAAAGCATAGTATTTTCACCTTTGTCTTTTGTTTGCTTTTTCTTTCTATTGATTTTTTCTTTTTTTTTTTGGTCTGATTTTTCTTGTACAACATGACAAATATGGAAATGTGTTTAAAAGGATTGTACATGTTTAATCTAAAAACAACAATAAGCTAAAATCATGCAGAATTTCTTGATAGATTCAACCGTCTCCTGATTATGAATATCACACATAACATAAAACACCAAAAGAGAGTTCAAATGGAGGCAAAATTAGAATTCATGGAAATTCTCTAGTTCATAAGAAGTTGAATTAATTTTCTAATATTGAGCTCACATCTCTATTATATCACCTCAAAGTTTACAAAGCATTTTCCTCACCACAGTACATCAATTAAGAGAGATTTATCCACAGTCATAAAGTTGGAACTTAAATTAAGGTCTTCTGATTCCAAGCCAATCATTGTTTCTATAGCTTCATATCTCCTCCCTACTGAAGATCTTATATGAATAAATTGAACTGGGTTTGGATTTGTATGTAGTAAACATAACCTTGCTTCAAATCACTACAGTATTTTTGCTACAAGTCTGAATTAATAACCTGAATTAGAACTTTAATTAGACCAGTAGGTGGCAGCATTAGCCATTTAGAAAGACATAGTCTGCCTATAGGTTTATAACATTCAGAACTGGATAAGATTTTAGGGATCATCTCATAATTTTACAGATATGGAGCACAGGCTCAGAGGGGTTTTCCTTAAGCAAACCAGTATTCTAAAATGTTTCAAATTAGCCATAGACTGCATGTTCTGACATGCAGTGAAGAAGCGTGTTGTGCAACAGGTAATAATAAGTATTCAGGTAAGGCGTGGGAGTGAGGGGAGGGGCGGAGAGGAAGGAGATATACTGTAAAAACTGGGGAAATTTCCATAGCTTCCTCAACAGAATCAGCAAATACACAACTTTTCAGTGTTCTTGCTTCTTCCATAATTAGGCTATGATAGTAGTGGAAGACTACTCTGGAGTATAAAAGTCAGACATCAAAGAATTTGATTCAATCCAATAAATACTTATTAGATCAGGTACTGTGCTAGGCCCTGGAGCTTCAAAGGCAAAAAATGGAAACAGTCCCTGCCCTCAAACAATTTACATAATGAGTGGGTGAGGAGTAGCACCAACACAAATCATTACAAAATATATGTAATACAGATACAAAGTAATTTCCATGGTAAAGTCAGTAGCAAATGAAAGAATGACAGTAACTTTCTGAAAGAAATGGCACTTCAGTTGATCTTTAAAAGGAAATTAAGGCATCTAGAAGAAGCTAAGGTGAGGAGGCAGAGTAGTCTTGGGATGGGGAGCAGCCTGTGCAAAATATAGTGAAAGATGAAATGTAGGATCCAAGGAACTGCAAGTAGGACAATTTAAATGGTCCTAAAAGTATAAAATGGGAATAATAGGAAATAAGTTCAGGAAGATAGTTTATGAATGGCTCTAAAAGCTCAAAGCTGGGAATTGACCATTATTCTAGAGATAGGAGGAAGTCATAAAGGTTCTTGAGCAAGGGAGGGACTTGGACGTATTTGTGCTCCAAGAATATGTTGGTCTGTGATAATAGGGTTTCTGAGACTAATGAGCAACAAAAATGAGTTGTTTAAAGCTAACACAGGGACGTAATAAAATTGGATGCTCAATTCTTAACCTAGTGATGTTTCAGGCCTAAAAACACACCTGCAAAAGGTTCCTCCATCCACCCCACCCCCAGCTCTGCCCAAAGAACTATGGGTTTTGCATCTCAGGCCATTCCTCAACTACACCTCTAAGCCATAAAATTAGCATATTAGTGACATGAATTACTCAGTCTCTAACTTTTCCCTATGCATTTATATTCTTGCTCCTGCTTCTTTGCAGGAAGTTCTTTTGGAACTTAGCTGGTTTTAATTGCCATTACAATTATAATAAACTTTGGTCTTTGACTTAGAAATGGGTCTGAGTCTGCAAATTCTTTTGAGATACCTTGCGACACCAGTCTAGAACCCTAACATTTTTGAGGTCCTCCTTGAATCCCAACACTATTATTATTTTCCTTTTTTAGATTATTCCAAGTCCAGCACTCTATCTTGGTGGCCATGTGAGGCTATCTAGCTTTTTAACTACAAGTATATTATCTTTTATAGAATTATAAAATTGTGTGACTGATTTGAAAAATAAAAACTTCAGAACTATAACTAAGTTGATGTTGCTTCCTTCAGAGTGTTCTCTGGAAGTTATTCCCATTGTGTAGTCAAAGCTCAGAACATTTTATTTCTCTGTGTGTCAGACTTTCTGAGATTTGCTTTTATATTTCTTTTCAGAGCCAATTTAAGAGACATAGAAGAAAATCAATCTCATTATTATAATCACATAAAAACAATATTAACCATCATGGTACTTGGCTCTGAATGATTTTTGGCCCTTTCATAATTCAAATCTAGCCTGAAAGGATGAAGATTTGCCATTGTAAGGAATAGAGGAGTAACTCACCCAGCACTGCTAGCTGTTTTGTGAAAAATATATTAGATGAAATGACATTAAAAATAATCTTGAGCTTTATAGAAACAATATCCATGTATATAGTAAATGTACATGGCATAGTAAATGTGACATGGTCAATACAGTGCTAGGCTTGGAATCAAGAGGATTCATCTTCCTCAGTTCAAATCTGCCCTCTGACACTTACTAGTTGTATGGCCCTGAGCAAGCCATGTCACCGTTTGCCTCAGTTTCTTCATCTGTAAAATGAGCTGGAGAAGGAAATGGCAAATCACTCCAGGATTTTTACTAAGGAAATCTCAAATGGGGTCACAAAGAGTAGGACATGACTGAAATAAATCAACAATATGATGTTATTAACAATATGGTTACCTGGTATTAATGTTAATAGGGCTCAAGCTCTGTCTTGGATCATTACTAGCCACCCTTTGTCACTGGGTCAAAGAGCTAAATGGTGTTTATAATCAGATTTCACAATGTTTTTATAGGGTTTGACTATAATGGATGAGAAATAATATTTTGCATCATACCTGGAACATCTAGGTTATTCAGTGAATAAAGGGCTAGGTCTAAAGTTAGAAAGGGTTCTTCTATCCACCCAGCCATTATTAGCAGATAGATACCAAAGACAAGTCCAAAGAGGGATAACAAAAAAAAAACAACAAAAAACTTTTAAGAAATTTCTACATCAATAGAATACGTGTGGTTTCCCAAGATTGAAATTTAAAGATGACAACATCAATGAAATGAGAAGAGTTTCCCAAATTTGAAGAGGACAGCCTTCAGTAATATTTAAGGCAATGTGTATATATATATATATATATGTAACTATAAAATTGCTTTAGAATTCATTCATTCATTCTACAATAAAAAAGTGCTGCTTCATGCAAAGCTATGGAGGAAATTCAGTTCCACTTTCCTCCAAAAATAAATGTTATCCACCAGCAGGAGGAGCTCCCAGATATACTAAATGCCAAAATGAGCAATATTGTATTTTTAAATGAATAATAGTTTGTGACAGATCCTTTTGGTTGCTGCCCCTAAAAATGGGGCAGAGATAAAAAGATAAATAAGACCTTCAAGAAGTGGTGTGGCAAAGTAAAAAGTAGACTTCATATAAAATCTGTTTGAATCTTGATGTTAACATTTAATAGTCATGTGACTTGTATGGGACTACCTGCCATCTAGGAGAGGGGGTGGAGGGAAGGAGGGGAAAAGTTGGAACAGAAGTTTTTACAAGAGTCAATGTTGAAAAATTACCCATTCATATGCTTTGTCAATAAAAAGCTATAATAAAAAGAAAAAGAAAAAAGAAAAAAAAATTAGCCATATGACTTAGCAAGTCATTGAACCTCTTTGAATCTTGGCTTTCTCCTCTGCAAAATGGAGATAATAATCTGATTCATACTATCTATTTTATACTATCTGCACTGTTGGGAGGAGACCATATTCTCTCCCACAGTGCTTTAATGATGTAAATTAATAATAATGAAGAAGATAAGATATGAGCACAGATAAGAAAGGGGAAAAAGACTGTGCTAGGTATGTAGGAGAGGTTTGATTGCTATATTTACATTTCATAACACTTTCATAAGCATAAATGAAGAAGTATTTTTTCCCATAGTAAACTACCCTTTTTCTTTTCTCTTCTTTTTCTTTTCTTTTCTTTTCTTTTCTTTTTTTTTTTTGTCAAGGCAATTGGGGTTAAGTGACTTGCCCAGGGTCACACAGTTAGGAAATATTAAGTGTTTAAGACCAGATTTGAATTCAAAATCACCCTTTTTCAAAGTACATATTTCAGTGAATCATTTCCTTGAAATGTATATTTATCATAATTGATAGCTTCCATGCTATCATGCATATCAAAAAAATGAAGTTAAACTCCTTTGCTGACATTGCATTTGTTTTTACATATTGGTGTGTTCATAAAGATACTATTTTATATAATAAGATTCACAATAAAAGCTTCTAATCTTGGCATTATCCTTGATTTCTCATTCCCCCTCAACTCATATATCCAATCAATTATCAAGTCTTAGCATTTCTCCCTCTACAAAATCTCTCATTTGCTACAACTGTCAAATTATAGAGCTACCATTTAATTTATTTAAATCTTTATCATTTTTTACCTGGCTTTTTGAAATGGCTTCCTATTTAGTCTACTCTAACTTCTGCTACCAAAGTGATTTTCTTTTATTATTATTTTCAATTATTTATTTTAAACATTATTTTCTTTGTTAAAATTTTAGTTTCAAATTCTCTTTTTCCCTCCAACTTCCCCACTGAAAAAAGTGGTAATATGTCAATTATATATATGGAATCATGCATTTCCAAATTATTTCCAAATTAGCCATGCCACAAACAGGCAAAAAAAAGGAAGAAAGAAAATTATGTTTCAATTTGCACTCAGAGTTTATCAATTATCTATCTCTTTGGAGGTTGATAGCAATTTTTAAAAAATCATGAGTTCTTTGGAATTGTTTTGATCAGAGTAGCCAAATCTTTTGCAATTGTTCTTCATTGCAATATTGCTGTTACAGTGTATAATATTCTTCAGGTTTTGTTCACTTCATTTTGCATCAATTCATATAGGTCTTCCCAGGTTTTTCTAAAAATAGCCTGCTAAATCATTTCTTATAGCACAATAGACATCATCACAATCATATGACATGACTTATTTAGTCATTCTTCAATTAATAAGCATCCCCTCAACTCTTTGCCATCATAAAAAGAGCTGCTATAAATGTTTTTTGTACATATGGGTCCTTTCCTTTTTTTTTTTTTTTTTATATCTTTAGAGTACAGACCTAGTACAATATTGCAGTATTTCTGGGTCAAAAAGTTTGCAAAGTTTTATAGTGCTATGGGCATATTTCAAATTGATCTCCATAATGGTGGACTATGTACAATATACCTATTTTCTCTAAATCTCTATAGCACCTCTCATTTCTTATAGGTATGAGGTAGGATCTCAATTGTTTTAATTTGCATTTCTCTAATTAGTAGCAATTTAAAGAATTTTTAAAAATATAACTACAGATAGCTTTGATTTCTTCTTCTGAAAAGTGACTGTTCTTATCCATTGACTATTGATATTTGGGGAATGGTTCTTATTTTTACAACTTTGACTTGATTCCCTATGTGAAAAATGAAGTCTGTATCAAAAAAAAATTTCATTGTAATTTTCTTCTATTACTTCATTGCCTATGGTACCTTTTAGCAAAATGAAATTTACCTTATTGTCTCTTTTAATTAGATCTCTTTTTGCTTTTGCTTCATCTAAGATCATGATTGCTGTGCCTGCCTTTTTTTTTTCAGTTGATTCTGCTCTAATCCTTACCTCTACATATGTCTGTTTCCATTGTGTCTCCTGTAAACAAGATATTGTCAGATTCTTATTTCTAATCTAATCTGCTTTTCACTTCTGTTTTATAGGTAAAGTCAATCCTATCCAATTTTCGTTATGATTACTGTGTATTTCTCTCTATTTTATTGTCTTCTGTTTATTCTTCTCTCTTTTTATCTTGTCCCTTAAAATGTGTTTTGTTTCTGATTTCTGTCTCCCTTAATTTGCCCTTCCTTTTATCACTCCCCCTTCCACCTTTCACTATATCTCTATATATCCTATATCACCTTGATGTTGTTTTAGTGGCAGTGCAGAGAGTGGTGGGAGACTCCCCTTCTGGTGGGCGCATGTCCTTCATGAAAGAATTCACGAACCTGAAAATGGCAAAAAGGGAAGTTTATTGTTGGATGAGAAATCAGCTTTGCTAGGAAGACTGACTTCCGAGTGGCAAAGTCCTATTAGGGAAATGGGTTTTAGCACTGAGAAGAGAATGTCTTCACAGCAGGCAAGAGTATTAGTAGGCAGCTGTGCCAAGAGGAAAGAGAGATTTCTTGGCAGAAACATAATTCCTACTTCAGGAATCCTGCAAAGAAATGAGTTTAAAATTGCCCTTTAATAGGAAATTTGAGACTGAAGTTACCAGTTGAAAAGAAAACCAATATCCCCAGGCCTAGATACTTATCAATAGCAGGCCAGATCTCACAATTGAAGGGTGATTTGCCCTTGAATAATACTGCTTATCTCTGTCTGGAGGATGTGCTTTCTTTCAAAACTCTCCGGAGCCTGGGAGTCCCCGAATCTCTTTCTTTGCAGATCAAAGGGGAAATAGTTTCAGTGATTATTTTACACAATTTTTACAGAATTCACCCATATCATTTCTCCCCCCTCAAGCAGGAAACACCCAAATTCATTTGGGATAAAGGGCAAAGATCTTAGATTTCTGCAACTGCTTCAAGCTGGCAAAGATTGTAGGACTGTCCCTGAGTTCACTGGGGGTTGGTGCCAGGAGGGGAAATAGCAGCAGGGCATCTAAGGGGTGTTGTGTGTCCCAATCAGTCATTCCATGATCTGCAGACTGAAGGCCATTTGAAAATTTGCAGCTTGAAGCCTAGAGAAAACAAATCTCAGGAGCAGATTAAAAGTGGGATGTCATCCAGGGTTGAGATGGTGACATTTGGGAATGGAGCGTTTTGCAAAAAATGCAGTCCCATCTGTGGGCTGCCTTAAGAATGCTGATAGCCCATCCAACAATGCTGAACAATCTCACTGCCCACAGAGCTCCCTAGCTGCTGGAAGGGGCATAGAATGTCAACCAAGAAAAGTAGGAGAGAAAATGCTAGGAGCAAAAAAGTTCTCATCCTTAGTAAAAGTGTTAATAAAATTGAAAGCAATTTCATTGGTCAGTAAGGTTGGAAAGGATGTTCTAAGTATCCCACCCAGGGAGTTAGCATTTCTATGCCTTTAAGAATCAAAGAACATTTTCCCCAAATCCCTGCTTTTGCTTCCTTGAAGGGGTGGAGGGCTGTGTTTGAGGTGCTGGCATTATATACAGTAAAAGGAGTACTTAAGTAACCTAGAGTGCAAGATGAATAGTGTCTGGTCTGAGGGTGTTTGAATCCAGCCAGAGGGAGAAGGGATGTACCCCTTTCTTTCCAGATAGCCCCATAAGCATGCAAAATATGAAAAACATATTTGGAGGCGGTATAGATGTTCACTCTCATTACCTTCCCCAGTTCCATTGGTTAGGGCAATGAGTTCAGCCTTCCCAAGAGGCAATGGCTTAGCCTCCAGGATGCTATTAAGAGTCACCACAGAGGGGCAGCTAGGTGGTGCAGTGAATAGAGCACCAGCCCTGAATCCAGGAGGACCCGAGTTCAAATCTGGTTTCAGACACTTAACACTTCCTAGCTGTGTGACCCTGGGCAAGTAACTTAACCCCAGCCTCAGGAAAAAGAAAAAAAAAAAAAAAAAGAGTCACCACAGAATAACCTGCCTTTTTTTCCCCATTTTCAAGGAGCAGGGTGGCAGGATCAAAAGTATGACGCACCCAGAGAGTCAGGTCAGGTAAGGGACCCTGATATCTATTAGGTCTCCCACTAAGCCACTGATGTCCTTTGGCTTCTAAAATGCTCTGGACCCGGTGGGGAGTTAAAATCTCTAATGCAATGATAGAAACTTTATAGAGAAAAACTTGAGAAGATATTAGAATTCTGATTTGCACAATGATAAACCATGAGTCCAAAAGATTAAAGATAAAACACACCACTCACTTTGTGACAGAGAGCTGATGATAAAGAGGAATACTTCTTTTATTCATGGCTAATATGGGAATGAAGTTTGCTGAGCTATGCAGTTATGTATTGATTTTTTTTTACTAGATTTATTTTAAAATATATTGCTTTATGAATCATGTTGGGAGAGAAAAATCAGAGCAAAAGTAAAAAATCATGGGAGAGATTTAAAAAAAAAACAGAAAAAAGAAGTGAACATGTATTGACTTACATTCAATCTCCTTAGTTTCCTTTATCTGAATGCAGATGGCATTTTCTATCCAAAGTCTATTGGATCATCACACATTCTTGCTGTTATTGGGTGCAATATATTCCTGGTTCTGCTTTTTTAGCTCAGCATCAGCTCATGTCTATAATCAACTTGTTCATCATTTTTTATAGAACAATAATATTTCATTAGATAGCTTTATTTTAAAGGCCTTTAAAATTTTTTTTCTCAATTAAGGATATTAGGAAAGAGATTTTAAAAGTACTTGTTAAAGCACTGTTATTTGTTATTCTTTTGGTTTACATTTTTGGCAAGTGGGTTTAAAGACAAAAAAAAAGCTTTGGGGATAAATGCTTTTACTAAATCACTTTGTAAAATGCTTCAAGAATTATAAAACATTTAGCATTGTACTTGTAATGGATTGAATTGATTAAAGCTGGATTGATAAAGTTTTAATTTGATTGCTGACCTCTCACTGTAAAGCAACTTAAGTGATACATGATTATGTTTTTCTCTTTACAAAATTAATGACAACTCCAAGTAGTTTATATGGGAAAAAAATGACACAAACATTAATTTTGTTCTCATATATGTGCTCACTTATTTTTAGATACCCATGTAATGGATTTGAGCACATTTATGAATTAATGTATTTTAAAAGTACTTCTGTATTCACTAACATTGTAAAGTATTTCATTTATGTTGAATATTAATAAAACATTACCTTTTGAAGATAAAAAGAAAAGTTCTTGCATAAACAAAATCAATATACTTAGAATTAGAGTGAAAATAGCTAGCAATAAAAAATTGTTATGGAAAATTTCTTTTCCAGAGGTCTGATAACTAAAATTCACATGAAATTGATACAAATTTATGACAGGAGTCATTCTTCAATACTTATTAATCAAAGGACATGAACAGACAATTCACAAAATAAAAAAAAGCTACAACTATATAAGTTGCTACAAATCATTAAGAAGTGAGAACACACATGAAAAACAATTCTAAGTTTCCATCTTACATACATCAGAGTAGCAATGAAGACAAACTGAAAAACAAAAGGACTTAACTGGCATACTAAGACCCTGTTGGTGGAGCTAAAAAACATTTTGGAACTATTTTGATAAAGTCTCTAAACTGAATAATAGCATTTGATTCAGTAATGCCACAGCATGACCAACATCCCAAAGAAATAAACCCACAGGTGCAAAGCATGTTTATGTACAAAATATATAAAAATATTTATAGTAGCTTTTGTTGTTGTTGTTGCAAAGAGCTGGCAATTAAAGGAGTGCATATCAATTAAAGGATGTTTGAACAAATTATGGAGCATATAATGCAATATTATTCTACTATAAGAAATTTTAAAAATTGGTATATACAGAAATAAAATGGAGGACTTGTATGAACTGCTGCAGAAAGAAATAATCAGAGCCAGACCAATGACAAATCTATGTTTAATGGGACAAATACATATATCATACAAAAGAAAAATGGATAATTTCATATATAATGTCCACTTTTTGTTTTTTAAAAATATATTGAAAATTTCAGATTTATTAGTATTTTAAGTTCATAATAAAAAATAAAATTTTAAAAATCATAGATTATGGATTTGTCATTTTCCACCAACAATGAAATTTATTCTTGGAACACACTTTTCAGAAATAATTGTCTTCTGACAATTTTAATAATTTTAATAATAATTTTTGTTGTGGCTCATAAGTCTGACATTTTAAAGACAATGTTTAATGCAAAGCTGCCTATCACTAAACAAGTATCAGAAGAACATAGAAACACAAGAAGTATCCACTTTTTCATGTAAAAAGCTAATTATGGAATGCACACACTTTAAAAAAAATTGCTTCCTCTAACTAGAATTTGACAACTAAACAGAGAACAATTTTGCTTTTCTCAGTGAAATGAATATAAAGAGAGTATAAAGAAAAGTTTCCATAGGCAGATGTGAAAGTTCTTCAATCATAATTGATGGAAGTATGAGACAGTCAGATATTGATTGGCTGATCTTTAAATAGTGAACTAGCTAAGTTTGCAGATAGTTGAGATAGGAGGAGCTCTATGAGTTAAAAGTTTTCCTTTACAGTTGGGAAGAGTCCCAGCTATGGAGGAAAAATGCAAGGCTTGGAGTAAACAGCATCCTTTTTTCTTACTGTCTTTTCTAGAGTCCAATGGGGAATGACTTAATCTTAATCCTTTTCTTAATCCTTTCTATTGGAATGATGTTTTTCAGTGGAATAACTCTTCCAAGATGAAACTCTATACTCAGAAGATAGCAAGCCTATATCACCCAGCTATAGTCAAGTTGAGCAACAGAGAAGGCTGAGAAAATATACTCTGATCTCAGGGGAACAATTTAAGAATACCTGAAGAAGAGAAAAGACACAAGACTCTATAGTGCTAGAGTATGAGTTTGCTTAGCCCTTGTGATCACTTCATATGTGCCATTCTATTACTGTTCTTTATTTGTGTGCCCACCCTTTCCAAAGATATTGTATATATTTGTTGGAGAATGCTCCTTGGATTTATTAGAAGCATAATATTTTGTAACTATAGTTCTTACTATGCCATTTCAGTAAATTCTTTTCTTGTAAACTAGTTTTGCCAACTGGCCATTTAAAAGTGATAATATCAGTAGGGGTTCATTTACTTTATTTTAAAATGTAGGTCCACAGAATACCTTTAACTTGGCAGAGTTGTCCTTTGGGGATCCGCCTAGGAATTATTAAATGTTCACTCTATGTCAGATACTAGTTTGCTTCAGAAATAGATTTGTTGTCTTGAGCAAACATCATCAGATGTTTGTAAGTATACCAATAGTTAAAAATTAATGGTTATTTATTCAATTTCTTCACTGATACATTGTAGATACATCCAAATAAAGTACACATTTAAAAATCTTGAAATGTATATCCCAAAGAATACAAAGGAAAGGAAATAATGGAAGAGGAAAAAAATGGGTCTGCTATTCTAATCTTAAATGTGTATATTTTGAAGGATGTAATGGTCAGGCAAAATTTCAAAGCAATAATAATATGTTCTCCTATGTCCCTTTCTATATCCCCTCTCCCAAAGCCTCTTACTATATTTAAGCTGCTCTGCCCCAAGATCTTCTATTTTAGCAACCTACCCACTTCTGCTTCCATCAAGTGACCAATAGTCCCTCCTTCTTCTTCTATAGCTAATGTCTAAACCCCCATTCACTGGGGACATGGACTTATGAATGTCAATGGAATGAATTCTCCCATAAAATGAAGTGAATATCAGAGTTTTTTTTTTATAAGAAACTCATTTGAAATGCAGAGATGTATACAGAATAAGAGTAAAAGGCTGGAACAAAATTTATTAGACTTCAGCCAAAGTAAAAAAAGCAGAGGCAGCAATTCTGATCTCAGATTAAACAAAAGAAAAAATGTATCTATTAAAAGAGATAAGGAAGGAAACTATAGCTTGTTAAAGGTACCATAGATAATTAAGTAGTATTAATACTGAGTGTATATGCACCAAGTGGGAGAGCATCCAAATTCTTAGAAAAGAAGTTAAGCTGGTTACAAGATGAAATAGACAGGAAAACTATATTAGTTGGGGAGCTTAAACTCCCCCTTTCAGAATTGGATAAATCAAGCCACAAAATAAATAAGAAAGAAACTAGGGAGGTTAATCAAATTCTAGAAAACTTAGATATGATAGACCCTCTGGAGAAAATTAAATAGGGACAGAAAGGAATACACCTTATTCTCAGTTGTACATGGCACCTACACCAAAATTGACCATGTATTAGAGCATAAAAACCTCACAATCAAATATAAAAAGGCAAAATAATAAATGCTTCTTTTTTAGACCACAATGCAATAAAAATTATATTCAAAGGAAGGCCAAGGGAAAATAATCTAAAAACCAATTGGAAATTAAATAATCTAATTCTAAAGAATGAGTAGGTCAAATAACAAATCACAGAAACAATCCATAATTTCATCCAAGAGAATGACAATAATAAGCCAACAAACTAAAACCTTTGTGATGCAGCCAAAGCAGTTCTTAGGGGAAGTTTTATATCTCTAAATAGTTATGTGAATAAAATAAAGAAAGGAATTCAGTGAATTGGGCATGCAACTAAAAAAAGAACAAAATTTTTAAAAACCCAATTAAATACCAAATTAGAAATTCTTAAACTCCAAGTTAATAAAATTGAACTAAGAAAATTACTGAACTAATTAATAAAACTAAGATTTAGTTATATGATAAAACCAATAAAGTAGATAAACCTTTGATTAATTTTATTAGAAAGAAGAAAGAAAAAAACAAATTACCAGCATTAAAAATTAAAAGAGTAAACTTACCATCAATGAAAAAAGAAATTAAATCAATAATTAGGAGCTATTTTGCCCAACTATATGGAAATAAATCTGACAATCTAATTGAAATAGATTAATATTTACAAAAACATAAATTGCCCAGATTAACAGAAAAGGAAATAAATTACTTAAGTAGTCCCTTTAAAAAAAAAAAAAAGAAATTGAACAAGCCATCAATGAACTCCCTAAGAAAAAATCACCAGGACCAGATGTATACACAAATGAATTCTACCAAACATTAATTCCAATACCATGTAAACTATTTGGAAAAATAAACTATTTGGAGTCCTGCCAAATTCCTTCTATGACATAAATATGGTACTGATACCTAAACCAGAAAAAGCCCTAATGACTATTGATGCAAAAATCTTAAACAAAATATTAGCAAAGAGAAAATAATACTAATAATCAGTGGGATTTATACCAGGAAGGCAGAGCTGCTTTGATATTAGGGAAACTATTGTCATAATTGACCATATCAATAACAAAACTAAGAGAAATTACATGATAATCTCAATAGATGCAGAAGAAACTTTTGTTAAAATACAGCACCCATTTCTATTTAAAAAACACTAGAAAACATAGGAATAAAGGGAGTTTTCAATGAGTTGCTGTGATTAATTTTTTTTTTCTTGGTGTCTTTCTCTCATAATTAACTGTTCTTTATTTGGACTTTATTCCTGACTATTCTCGTGGTAATTATTCTGCTGAGACCAAGGCTGGCCCTCCAGAAAGCTAGCCCCGACATTACATGCATTGAGGATCATGAACTTCTTACTGTTTTCGGTAACTCTGTTCTAATAAACACTTATGCAAACAATGATAAAGTAAGTCATCTTCCTTGGTAATTACCAAGCAGGAATAAGCAATTACTCAATTCCTGATATGTTCTTCCTTGGACTTTCCATGGGTAAGCAATTCTGATGAGAGATTGGCAATGGCCCATCCTTCTTTTATTCCCAGGAGAAATGCCGCTGAGGGTTCATTATATCTGAGACATATATCCTTCAAGCATGATCATAGATTTTGTTCTATTTCTGTGTTCTATTTTGATCTTAGATGAATATCAGTTCTGAAGTATACATAGTAATTCTTTCAAACCATAACTAAATAAGAATCCACTCTAATATACCCCCCAAAAGTAGTCATTCAAATTTTATTTCAGGATTTCCAGTAAGGGGAACTTACTACTTCTTCAGGGAGTTGATATTACTTTTGAATCTTTCTAATCTTCAAGAATGTTTCATATTTTGTGGTTGTTCAGTTATTTCAAACCATATCTGACTCTTTGAGACCCCATTTGAGATTTTCTTGACAAAAGTACTGGAGTGGTTTGCCATTTTCTTCTCTGAATAAAGAAACTGAGGCAAAAGTGATTAAGTTACTTGCTCAGGGTCAAATAGCTAATAAGTAAGAAGATGGTGGCCTTATATATAAGGCCAGATTTGAGCCAGAAAGATGAATCTTTCTAACTCCAGGCCTGATACTCTATCTACTGAGCCACCTGGCTCCCTAATACATTAACTATAATCATGCTAATTATATTGATAACACCAAAAGCATTAAAAATAAACAAAATGGAATTAAATCAGAAAGGCATAAGGAGGCAAATAGAATTTAGAGAAAGATTTCTATATTAAGTTGGTAAATACCTATATCTCCTGTTCCAATTAGGTCATTGGTTTTACACAAACCCTTAGGGTATAACTATATCTCTAAACAGATCAAAATATACTTTCTGTGCAACATCACTCCAGAACATTCAGTGACTTTTAAACACATCTAAATTGATTGAAAAATTAAATGTTTACATTTAAAATAAGACTTATGACTGATTCAACAGGGTTGAAATAAAAAGTTTTGTCAACAGGTTAAGTACTATTATAGCAACTCTAACTACCATCTTGTCACTTTAAGAGAAATGAAGTAATAATCTTACACATTAAAAAAAATGAGATTATTCTTTCCAAAGATTTTCACCATCATGTAAGAGCCAATGTAGAATACAAATTTAAAATTTGTATATAAATTTGCCCTATAAATTGTGGGGACTTGTTTACTGATGACTGTGTTAATTGCACCAAGCCTCTCAACACTTGTTTTATATACATATATATATGTGTATATATATATAAAATCAAAAATTTTAAGCCTAAAATTGTACAAAATTTAGAATTTAAGGGTTTCTGTCCAATCATTTTTTAAACATGTTTTTTGAAGTTTTTATTTTTTTGATGTCTGCTAAATTAAAAAGGATTTGCTTTATTTTTTAAAATCACCATTTTGATTGAGTGAGAGATAAGATTTAGGATCACCTGTAATATACTTCACCAAATGAAACCATTTAAAGCATTCACTACATCTAATAATATATACAACAATATATACAAAGAATACTTTGTATTGTTCAATGCCTCTGCCATGAGGAAGTAAGTATATTAATTTGTTTTGGGGGCTTATTGGTTTTTCCAGTAGAATTCAGTGTCCTAAGATTTTTTTTTATTTTTATTTTTTGCTTTTTGCTGAGGCAATTGGGATTAAGTGACTTGCCCAGGGTCACATAGCTAGGCAGTGTTAAGTGTCTGAGGCCAGATTTGAACTCAGGTCCTCCTGACTTCAGAGCTGGTGCTCTAACCACTGTGCCACCTAGCTGCCCTGTCCTAAGATCTTTTCATATTAATTGTTTTAATCATTGAATGCCATATTCCTTTCATTCAACTCCTTTGACCCTGTTTCAAATCATTCCATATTTGCCTTAACCCTTCACACTAACAATTACTGAGAAATAATGACACATTACATTCAGAAACCACTTTTTGTAAGCCATTAAACACTCACTTTCCCCCTAGTTCAACATGTGAAATATCTCATTAGAAAAAAAACTTACTTGGAAAATAGATCCAGGAGAGATAATTTAAGAATTATTAAACTATCTGAAAGTCATGATCAAAAAAAATAATCTAGAGATTATCTTTTGAGAAATTACCAAGGAAAACTGCTCTGATATTCTAGAACCAGAGGATAAAATAGAAAGAGATGATAAAATGAAAATTCTCAGGACTATTATGAACAAATTCCAGATTAGGGAGAAAATACTACAAGCAGAAGCAATTCAAGTATCATGGGGCCACAGTCAGGATAATACAAGATTTGGCATTAAAGGGTCCGAGGTCTTGGAATGCAATATTCCAAAGGGTGAAAAAAGGATTTAGGATTATCACTAAGAATGACCTAATCAGCAAAATTGAGTATAAATCTCCAGAGGAAAAATATTCAATTAAATAGAGGACTTTTAAGTATTCCTGATGAAAAGACCAGAACTGAATAGAAAATTTAACTTTCAAATACAAAGTGCAAAAGAAACATTAAAAAGGTAAAAAAAAAAGAAAAATCATAAGAGATTCAATACTGTTAAATAATTTATATTTTTGCCTGAGAAAATGATATATATCTGTATATATAATATCCTAAAAACTTTCTCATTGTTAGAGCAGTTGCAAAGTGTGTACATAACTCAGAGGTCTGAGTTAAATGGGATGGTATGAATATCTAAAAAAAAAATTAAGGATAAGAAATAAGAATGCATTGGGAGAAGAGGAAAGGGACAGATATAATGGCATAAATTATCTGACACAAAAGAGGTCTGAAAGAGATTTTATAGTGAAGGAGAAAATGGGGGAATTGGGAAAGGGAATACATTAACTTTACTCTAATTGTAATGGCTTAAAGAGAGAATAATACCCATATTAAGTTGAGTGTAGAAATCTCTTTAACCATGCAGAAAGATGGAAAAGGAAGGGAATAAAAGAATACAACTAACTAAAAGCCCTACTAGGTCTGTATCCCAAAGAGGTGGAAAAAAAAAAAAGAAAGAAAAGGATCTATTTGTACAAAAATATTTATAGCAGCTCTTTTAGTGGTGGCAAAGAATTGGATATTTAGGGGATGTCCATTAATTGGGGAATGGCTGAATAAGTTGCTGTATATGATTGTGATGGAATGCTATTGTGCTTTAAGAAATGATGAGCAGAATACTTTCAGAAAAACCTGGAAAGATATATGAACTGATACAAAGTGAACTGAGCAGAATCAGGAGAATATTATACACAGTAATAGCAATATTGTATGATGATATATTACAGGGGTCCTCAAACTACAGCCCCCGGGCCAGATGCGGCCTGCTGAGGACATTTATGCGTCCTGCTGTATTATGGCAAAATCAGACCTGAAGTCCGACCTAAACTCGTGTTAGCAACGCACACTTCCAGCACTGGGCTGAGGTTTATAGTTTTTGTTTTTACTATAGTCCGGCCTCTAACAGTCTGAGGAACAATGAACTGGCCCCTATTTAAAAAGTTTGAGGACCACTGATCTATTATGAATAACTTAGCTATTCTCAGCAATACAGTGATGCAAGGTAATTCTGTAGGATTTATGATGAAAAGTACTGTCCATATCCAGAAAAAGAACTGGTAGAACCTAAATGCAAACCAAATGCTTTTTTTTTTTAATGTTCTTTATTTATTTGGAAGTTTTTTGGTCTGTAGTGTTTTGTTTTGTTTTGTTTTGTTTTGTTTTCCACAGAATGACTGATATATAAAAACTCAAGAATTCTAACAATAAAAATCATTATGAGTTGTCTCAGGGGACTAAAAGGTTAAATGACTTGCCTCACGTCAGTTTACCAGAGAAAAGACTTGAATCCAGATCTTCATGTCAAAACATGCTGTGATGACCCTCATGGGGGCCACAGCACTTCTGCGACCAACCCAAACTAGATTAAAATGTAACTGGCAAATCTTTATAAATAAAAATGCAATAAAATACAGATAATGTTCATATATTAAAAATACGTCAATATGCATTTGGGAAAACCTTACATTGTTTAATAAACTGAAGTCCTTCTTGACTGTCCTACACCCCCAACAAATCTGTCTCTCATGAGATGCTATCTCATTGATCCAGTCCCCAATCTCCCTAAATGTCCTATAAGTTATTCCACATTTCTTCATTTTATTCAGATAGGTCTACTTGTCTATTTTTTTTTCAGTACTCTAAATAAAATGAAATCTAGGGTAGCTTAACAACATGAACTCCTTGGGGACAGTTATATGACCATGATCTCTCACTCTTCATTTATGCTGTTTCAATTCTCTATAAACCATTTTTATTCTTTTCTTCCTGATTCAAAGATCATTGGCTTCAGAAGAGACAAACAGAAGAAAAATAAGAGGTGGATAATTCATTTATTCCTTTATTTATTTGTTTATTTGGTTTAAAAAAAAAGCATTTTAAAAGTATGTGTTCTGTGTCAGGCACTTTGCTTTGTGTTGTAGATTCAAAAACAAATGTGAAAATCTCTGTCCTTGAGGAGCTTATATTCTTTTAGCAGCAACATGTAGCTATATAAATACATATCAAATAAACAGGAATAGAGACTAAACTTCTGATTTCTTTCTTTCCTTTCTTTTTTATTCTCTCTTTCTTTCCCTCTTCCTTTATCTTTACTTCCCTTTTTTGTTTTCCTCTTCCCAAGATGCCCCTCTCTTCCCTTTTTCTCCCTCCTTTTTTCCTCTTCCTCTCTTTCTCCCCATTCCCTTCCTTCCTCCTTTTCCTTTTTCTCTTCCTCTTCCTTCTGCTCCTTCTCCTCCTCTTTCTACTTCTCTTCTTCCTCCTTTTCCTTATTCTGTTCCTTTTTCTTCTTCATCATCTTCTTTGTTATCTTCTTTTTTCTCTCACATTGCTAATTGAAATAATAAATAAATACAAGTTGATTTTTAGTGAGACTAACTAGAGGAACTGAAAAGATGAAATTTGCATTGAGTTTTGAAATAAAGCAGGGATTCCAAG
Source organism: Sminthopsis crassicaudata (assembly GCF_048593235.1). Lineage (NCBI taxonomy): Eukaryota > Metazoa > Chordata > Mammalia > Dasyuromorphia > Dasyuridae > Sminthopsis > Sminthopsis crassicaudata. The sequence continues at coordinate 634,976,440 of NC_133617.1, forward strand.
AGGCAGAAGTAATATGTTTGGCATGGAGGATAGCCTTATATGCCTTATACAAACAAAAATGCTGAGTGGGAGGTAGAGTGTCATGTGAACATCATCAAGAGAGTAGGTTTACTCCTTCTGCTTCACCCCCTACTGCTTGATCATTATTTTTACCACATTGTTAAATTTATTTCAAGTGTATTCTTAAAAGGTGGAACTCAAATGAAGAAATTCTTTTAGTGACAAAACAACTTTGGTTTCAACAAGTTGGCAGAATTATTTGGGGAACTTACAAAAGCAGTGATTTAAAAATATATTTCCCATTGCCAGCACATGACATTCTTAATAAAACTCAGAAAATATAGGGCTTTTTTTTCAGTACTCTAAATAAAATGAAATCTAGGGTAGCCTAAGAACATGAACTCCTTGGGGACAGTTATATGACCATGATCTCCCACTCTTCATTTATATTGTTTCAATTCTCTATAAACCATTTTTATTCCACTTCAGTATCTTTTCCAAGAAAACCCCAAATAGGATCATGAAGAATTGGACATAATTAAAACAACTCAACAAGAATAAGAACAATAAATATATTTGTATATGTATATATACATACATATACTTATATACATACATGCATATTTCTATATGTATAATCATCTAGCTATGTGACCCTGAGTAAGTCACATTTGAGTCAGTTCATCTGTAAAATAAACTGAAAAAAATGTCAAACTGTTCCAATATCTTTGCCAAGAAAACTCCATATGGAGTTACAAAGAATCAAAGTGTACAATAAAAAATATGTGTTCATATATGTATATGTGTATTCATATATACATATATACACACATATATGCATGTATACATATACTTTTATGTGTATAATCATGATAGTATATATATTATAATTTAATTTTTGCAGATAAGCCACTGTAGTTAGAGTTAGAGGACCTAGATTTGAATATTTATTGCTTAGCACACCCTTTCTCATCCCCAGGATTTTAATTAACTCTGAGGTCTTCAATTTTCTTATCCATAAAATGCGATGGCCGTGTTGATTTCTAAGGACTCTTCCAACCAAATCGTGTGAGCCAAACCTCTATGCAAATTGACTTCCCTTAAAAGCAGCTTCCTTGCTCAAAAATAATCCACTTAAATTTTTCTGAGCCTAAGTACTCATGATTTCCAGAGAAATGAAAGTGAAAGTGAAATTAATGCAACGTTCTTTAGGGAATTACAAGAAACAAAAGATTTCAGGGAACCAGTCCATATTATTTGTGTCAAACAATCCACTTTATTGTCTTCAGTGGGAGGAGACTAGGAAAAAAAGAAGAATCTTTTCACAACAGCATCTGGCTGCATAAAGAAGAAGGGAGGGACTTGGCAGGAAGCTGTAATCTATGTGTCCACAGAGAGCACCCACCACCTACAGGTTTGTGAGGCAAAGTAAACATTTTACTTCTCTTCTTAAAAGGAGGAGAAGAATTGGCACCAGAAGATCTTTGTTCAAGTCCCCATCTCTGCCAATTTTTGAGTGAACCTGGGTAAGTAATTAAGCTTTTCTAGGTCTCAATTTTCTCATTTACAAAAGGAAAAATTTGGACTATATGACCTCAGAGGGTCCCTTTCAGTCCTGAATCATATAGTCCAAATCTTTCTTATTAGCAGACTTAATCCTAGCCTGGGAAAGAGACTCTTTTTGTTCTCTGGAACCCCAAGAACTCACCAGCCTTAAAGTTTATTTCCACTGGCTCTTGCTCACACTTCATATTACAAGCTCTTTCTGAATAAAGACCATTCTCTACAATAATTCTAGAATTAAGTCTGTTAATTAAATAACCTCGTAATCATTTTGTCACCTGCTTGCCTCTCTGGGTTGCTCTGATAATATTGTTATTGAGCTAGAGAATAATGAATAGGTCTTCTTGCCTCCTCTCCCTCCCCTCCCCCACCCTTTTAAGCAGTGTCATCCTGGGAAAATCATTTATTCTTTCTTTGCCTTATTTTCCCCAACCATAAAAAGAAATGGTTAGTTGATCTCTGAGTTCATCTCCAAATCTAAACCCTACCGGTGTTTCAGAGGCTCATACATCAAGAGCTCAAAGGAGACTTGGAAACCCTCTTTTTTTACAGGTGAGGAAACTCAGGCTCTGAGATGAAGTCACTTGTCCAATATTACACAAGTAATACTTTGCTGAGCAGAGACCTGTCCTCTGACTCCAAATATAGTGATTTTTTTTTCAGGATGTTGTATCTGCTCTTGGACATGTTATTGAACTCCTTCTAGGTCTCAAATTCTTTCTCAGTGGAATGAAATTAGACTATCTGATCTCTAAGTTTCTGTTTAACTTTAACATTCTATATCATTCAGTGCACATAGCATAATGGAAAGAGATAGGTTGTCCATGTTACCAATCCAGGACTAGGCAAAACCTGTCACCATTCAGTAATATTTTTAGCAATGTTGACAGGTAATGCCAAATGGGAAACCAACATTGACTCGGAGCTGGAAAGAACCTGAGATCGCATCAAGTTACCTAACACATAAATCCTTCTCTTTCTGCTGCACCACACTGCTTCCTTTTTAGTTTTGAGGTTATAGAATCTGTGACAAAGGAAGGGGAAATAGAAGCCAACTAAAAAAATTTTAGCCAATATTTAACAGTAGCTAATCTTTCCATGGGTAGCTAGGTGACAGATAGTGTACCCAGCCTAGCATCAGGAAACTCATCTTCCTGACATTTCTGACACTTATTAGCAGTGTGATACCTAGGCAAGACACTTAACCCTGTTTGTCTCAGTTTCCTAATCTGTAAAATGAGCTGAATAAGGACATGGGAAACCACTCTAGTATCTTTGCCAAGAAAACCCTAAATGGAGTTCATAAAGAGTCAGATACTACTGAAAAATAACTGAACAACAAGCACCTTTCTAATGAACTTTAAGACTTGTCAAGCTCTCTTCTAAACACAGCTTCTTGAGAAGTAATATATGGATTATTATCTCCATTTTACAGATAAAAAAAACCCTGAAGTTCAAAATCTCATAGCTAGATGTATAGGAACCAAATTTAAATCTAGACCTCTCTTACCTCTAAGTCCAATACTTTTTTTTTTTTTTTTTTTTTGCTGATGCAATTGGGTTTGTTAAATGACAGGGTCCCACAGCCAGGAAATGTTAAATGTCTGAAGTTATATTTGAACTCAGGTCCTCCTAACTTCAGGGCTGGTACTCTATCCACTGCACCAGCTCGCTGCTCCAGGTCCCAACACTGTTTGCAATCTCCTATTTTGTTTCCTTGCTTCCATTCTGCCCCTCAGTCTAGTTCTTCCTTTACACAGCTGCCAAAACTTTCTTAAGATATCTTTTTGACCATGTCACTCCCTAAGAAAAAAACTCTTTAGTGCTTTAATAATGTCTTTGGAATAAAATAGAGATAATTGATTCCACAGACTGGCAATCCAACTTCTCCAGCTTTCCGCCTTGTTTCATATTACTCCCTTTTACACCTTCTATGTTCAAATTCCAGCAAAAATCCCAGCTTCTTCAAGAAGCCTTTCTCTAATCCCCTTAATACTAGTACCTTCCCTGTGATGAATATTTTCAATGTATCCTGTACATCTTTTGTCTGTATCCTATCTCCATCATTAGACTGAGCTTCTAGACAGAACAAATATTTATCTTTCTTTGTAACTTAGAGCTGATCAAAGTGCCTAGCTCATCATAGCTACTTAATAAATGCTTGTTGATTCACTGATTGATCCAGACAAAATAGAATACTGGTTGTTTCTTATATTTAATTTTTTAATCTTGAGCATTCACAGTTCTTTTCCATGACTGGAATTTCCTTCAGGATTAATTTTGGATGCCACATCCTCCATCAAGTATACACTGATGCCTGAATTTTTAGAACCCTTTCCTCTTCAAATTATCTTATATATTTTTGTGTAAATTCCATATTTTCCCAGGAAAATGGAAGCTCCTTTAAGATGGATATTATTTTTCTTCACATCTCAGACACTGGGCCAGAGTAGAAGTTTATTAAATATTTATTGAATTGATCAATTGAATTTATTATAACTCAATGGAGTGTGGAGCACTATGTATGCCATGGTAAGAGATTATAAAATTTAGATAAGATATGATTCCTGCTCTCAAAGAGTTTACACAGTCTGTCTTTTTTCTCAAGGGCTACCTGAGTTTGAGTTTACAGCATGAATAGAAAAATCAAAATTGTCTTTGAGAAGAACCAAAAAAATGCACCTCTCTCCCTTCTTTTCAGAGATGGAATACAATAGGTATATAATAATAATAGCTAATAACTATACCACACAGTAAGGTTTGCAATATGCTTTACATATTTTATTCTGACAACAAACCTAGGAAATAAGTGCTATTATTATTATTATTATTATTATTATTATTATTATTATTATTATTATTATTATTATTGCTGAGGCAATTGGGGTTAAGTGACTTGCCCGGGGTCACACAGATAGGAAATACTAAGTGTCTGAGGCCAAATTTGAACTCAGGTCCTCCTGACTCCAGAGCTGATACTATATCTACTGCCTCACTTAGCTGCCCCAATAAGTGCTATTATTATCATCATTTTACAAATTAGAAAATGATATTCAATGGGGGTTAAGTGAAATCCCAAGAGATACACAGCTAGTAAATGTCTGAGACCATATATGAACACAGGCTTTCTGAATCTGGTATTCTATCTACTGTGCAAATTAGCTGCCTCTAATATTACATATTAGATTGCATATAGTATCAGATATGGTAAATGTCTTGGCTGGTTTGATTTTTTTTTCTTTTTTTCCCTCTGACTTGCTAAATAGAAGATGAGGAAGGGATATATTTGAAAATTAAGTTGATATAAGAAATATGATATTACATGGCAACATTAAATTATATGATAAATAGTATCAAAGGGATTATGATATAATTTCACAGATTTTATGAGTGAGAAGATATGAAAATGGAGAAGCAGATTTCAGCTCAGGGGAAGAATGAATTTCTTAAAATGTGAATTGTTCAGTAGTCTGCCAAGAAAAATAATGGGTTCCCCATTTATGGAGATCTCAAACAGAAGCTGTGGCCACTTGTCAATAATGTAGAAGAGGGCTTCTTTATCTTTTTTTTTTTTTTTTTTTTTGTGGTCATGCCCCTTTTGTCAGTGTTTGTGAAGTCAGGGATCCTTTTGTAGAATAACATTTTCAAATGCATAAAATAAAATGCATAATTTTACAAAGGAAATGAATTCTATTGAGATAGAGTGATCAAGCTTTTTTTTTTTTTTTTTTTTTTTAAAGTTCAGACCCCAATAGAGGAAAGAAATCCTTTTTTCATCTTTGTAAACCTCAGTACCTATGATTATTCCCTGCACATAGTAAGGATTTAATAAATATTTTTGAATTGAAAATCCCTGGCCACGAATGGTGTCTTCATTTAACTATAGCTATGGATTAAAAAAAAAAATCACTGGGTAGGGATGCCAGTCAATGATGCAGACTTAAGACTGGTAAAGTTTTAAACATCTTAAAAGATATTGCAGGTAAGAGAAGAAAGCATCCCAATGGGAACTGATGTTTAAGGGGTGCTAACTTAATTAAATGCAGAGACAATCAATCACAAGAAGGTTGACCACCAACTGATGATTTTTTTTAATCCACAGGGACTAATGAAGACACTTTACTATAGAGTAAAGAAGGTTGTATTTTGTGGGTTTTTTAAATCATCAGTGGAGAGTGTCTACTTAAGGAAATCTTTAAAATAAATTCATCATTTTTATATAAAATATACTTATACTATAAATTATAAATACCATAAACATAAATTTTATATAATATATCCATATATTAATTATGTATCTATTATATATATAGAGAAAAAGACAGAGAGACTATAATTTCTTCACTTTTATGCTTCTTAAATTCTTAACAAGTAAGAAATTATTATGATAGCAAATAATGATGCCTAAAACACACTGGATCCTTTTCAAAAAATATACATAGGTGGCCATCCACAGTGTGATATAAGGGACTAGGAAGATGCCTTTCCTTGACTCTAAAGTACTTTCCCACAATGAATGATTCTCAAAACAACATTGTGAGGTAGGCACTCTTATAATTTCCATTTTTCACATGAGCAAACTGAGACTGAGAGAGGCTATGTTATTTGGGCAGGACCATAGAGCCAAATAAATGTCTAGGGCTGGATTTGAATTCAGATCTTTTTTATTTCAAGAGCAGAATGTAATGTACCAGGCCACATAGTTGCCTCTAAATGACATGGAGAGAGAGAGCAAGATAGAGACAGAGACAGAGACAGAGAGATACACAGTTAGATAAATAGATAGAGGATAGATAGATGAACAAATGCACACAAACAAATAAAGGAAAGGGAAAGAAAAACAAATCATGCTTGACCCATTATACTTTATATATATATGTATACATATATATTATACATATATATATTTACAAATTAATTCTGGGCCAATGAACTCATTGCTTTTTTCCATTGACTTCCTTATGATGGTCAAGTTTTTTCACAGTGTAATATATCTGCATGCTAGATTATGCAGTAGTTAGAGTACTAGGTTTGGAATCAGAAGACTTATCTTCCTGAATTCAAATCTGGCTTCAGACACTTACTAGCTGCCTGATCCTAGACAAATCTCTTGGTCCTGTTTACCTCAGTTCCTCATCTGTAAAATGAGCTGGAGAAGGAAATGACAAACCATTCCAATATCTTTGCTTAGAAAAATTCTAAATAGGGTCACAAAGAGTTGGATACCATTGAAATGACTCAACTACAGCAAATGTATGATAATGAGTAATCAACAACAAATTTCATGCTCCTTTATACCTTTTCAAATTTCTGATGAAGTCTTTATTTTATTGATATATTTGTTTCAGCTAGAAAAAGCAACCAACCAACTCAGGCACTGGAAATACAAATACAAAGTAATCCTCCAAGTAGTTACAGAATTCTAGTTGGTTGAAGCAATATTCTTTTTGTGTGTCCCATAATTAAGTTGTTACAAGATGATTTGGATATTGCTTGTGCTTGCATTTATGTTCTCCTGGCATCTTCTGAATGGTAAGTAGTGAAATCTTTCCATTACACACTATCCTTAAGAAATCATACTTGGGAGTTATACACAAGAATCATTATTAAAATTCTGAAGATTTTTTGCCCTGAAAAGTATATTCTAAGAAAGAATTTTAGTGTTAGTGAAAAATTATAGTTTGACCTTCAAGAATCATAGGGAGAGAACCCAGAGATCATTTAGTCATCATTATGATTCAAAGGCTCAGGTAAAAGAACAAAGACAGAAAATAATAATAATAACAATAAAAATGAAGGGATTTGGTTATTTCAAAAATCACTTTTTCCTTTTTAAAAATATCCTATGATACAGTTGACTTAATGGAAGACTGAATGGGAGTTTGAGATGACAGCTATTGGAATTTAATGTGCAGATTGGAAACTTGCATAGAATCAGAGAACTGAATGGGAATAGTTTCTATGAAGTAAACTAGTAGTTAGGCAGTGTAATGCAATAGTGAGTGCCTTAGATTTGGCATCTAAAAACATGGTTTTATATCATTGACCTAGAAGGGATCTTAGAACTATCTAGTTTAACTCTCTTATTATTCAAGTGAGAAAATTAAGGCCCAGAGAGACTTGCCCCAATGCCATTGGAACCCACATTCTGTTCCTGACTCTACTAGTTGGCATGGTAGCAATAATGCTGGATTTGGAGTCAAAGGCCAAGGAGTTTCAATCTCAGTTCCACCACCTTCTATCTCTATGGATTTGGGCAAATAATTTATCCAGTCCAGGTCTTAGTTTCCTCATCTATAAAAAGAAGAGAGTAGAGAAGAGGATTTCCTTTTACTCTCTAAGATGTGTACCAATTCATCATTTAATAAATGATGCCCTTTCATATTTGCACAGTATTATTAATCTTTTTTTTGGACAGGGGATGTTTTATAATTTTAATATTGATGTACACTAGAGAGCCTTGAGGTGTGGCAAAATTGGATGAATGCAATATGCATTTTAAAGAATTAGCTTCTTAGAAATCATTTGAAAAGTTCTTTTCATTTCCTATACTTACTAATGGTATGATATTGTGTAAGTCACTTAGTGTAGCTAAGCATTAATCTTCTCATCTGTAAACTGGGGATGGTAGTATTTGCATTGCATGTTTTTACAGATTTGTTAAAATATTTATTTTAATCTTGTTCCTATATACCTTCCCTGTTTGAAGGTTAATTAAAATTTTACATGACCTCCCTTCATACACTCTGTTCCACTCAAACTGGTCTCATAGCTATTCTGTATAGCTAACCTTCTATTGCCTCCCTCCTTGATTTCACACACATGAATGGTCCTCAGTGTATGAAATGCTCTCCATCTTTGTCTCTGGCTTATGAAATCCTTAGTTTTCTTCAAAACTCAGACATCACCTCCTATATAAGATCTTTCCAGGTATTAGCACTCTTTCTTAAAATTACTTTATACTTACTTATCTTTTGTATATATTGTATTTTTACTGTTTCCCTGCCTCTTACCAGACAATGTAAGTTCCTTTAGGTTAAGGATGATTTTATTTTTGTCTTTGTATTTTGTCTTTGCACATAATAAGCACTTATTGTTGAATTGAGGTAAAGTCATAAAGAAATGTGAGTTCTGAGGAATCAGTTATGATTAGTTATTCTATAGCATATTGCAAATACTATATAACATTTGCTGTATACTCTGAAAAAGATATTTATCTTCTAAAGCCTATGGTTTGAATTTTCCTCCTTGCCTCTCCTCTCTCCAGCCTTTTCTGTATCTGTTCCGAAAGAGAAATATAAAACACATTATGGCAGCAATGTGACTATGGAATGCACCTTTCCAGTGGGAGAAAAATTAGACCTGAGTGCCCTTACAGTTTATTGGGACAAGGAAGGAAAATTTCTTGTGAAATTTGTTGATGGTGAAGAAGATCTCAAAATTCAAAAAAGCAACTCAAGATTAAGGCATTTGAATGACCAACTATACAAGGGAAAATCACTGCTTCATATCACCAACGTGACAGTAAAAGATGCTGGGGTTTACCGCTGTATTATTGGTTACGGGGGAGCTGATTACAAGTGGATTACTTTAACCGTCAATGGTGAGAATACTTCATAGTTAAAAGAAGAAAGAGTTTAATTTTTCACCAAAAAACCATCATAAAAGTCCTATGATAGAGTTAACTTCTATACTGAAATGCAGCTGGAATGATTTCAATAGAATTTCAATAGAATGATGGTAGGAAGGGAAATCAGCTTGCAAAGAACTGGGAAATGAGTTGTTGATGAAATATAGGCAATGGATTCAAAGTTACTCTTTCTGGAAGTAAAGAGAGAAGAGAGTTAAAACTGTATCTCTGCATGGAACCTGATTCAAGCAAAGGTTTTTTGGGGGATAGAACACAGGGGTATTCTGGTAAATGTTTAATGACTAGCTCTCTGGAAATACAAGATACAGTTCAAAGTTTAAACTACATTATTAATATTTTTTTCTCTATTGCTTTCTTGTCCAAGAAAGTGATTGGTTACATTTCAGAACTTAAACTGGCTCCAGAATATCCCAGGACAAAGGAGACTTGATAATGCTTATAAATGAGGGAAATAGTTAGAGGAAATGGAGAAGGTACATCAGAGAAGAGGGATAACTAATGAAATAGGACCCTTAAGGAAGTAGAAGGATATTGGATCAAGAAACAACTTGAAGAATAAAGGGGAAATTGTACCAAGAAGCCTGAATTCAAATATTAGCTCTTATGTTTAGTTGCTGTAAAGTTCTGGGAAAATCATTTAATTTTTTTAGATTCAGTTATTCATCTATAAAATGAAATGATTTAATAAGTATTTTCTAGCTCTATTTTCTATGATCTTATGACTTTATAGTGAATCCAGTCAGCATAATTTGTTGACTTTTTCCAGCAACCCTGAGAAACTAAAAAGTAAGATCAGATAAAGTGGGTGATGGGGGATTACCTAGAACTGGAGATTAGTGGAATGGACACATTCAAAAATCATGCTTAGCATAGTACCTAGTACATAGCAAGTGCTTAATATATATTTATTTTCTTCCTTCATGTTTTCTTTTTTTCCTTCTTCCTTCCTTTCCTTCCTTCCTTCTATTTTTCCCTTCCCTCCTTTCTTTCTTTTACCTGAAAGTGAGAGTGGAGTACAAGAAGTACAACTGATTCTTTGTTTTTTTTGATTTGTGGGATAAAGAAAATGAGAGAGCAGCCACTATTAGGAAGGATTTCTAGGAATTCCATGTCTTTAGAACAGGGGTTCTTGACAATTTTTTTGTGTCATGGACCTTATTATGTTTAGTGAAACTAAGATTTGAACTTATGTTTCCTGATTTGTTCTTCATGGCAAGGGACTATTTAATTTCTGTTTTGTATCACAATGTTTATTTTTGTAGCACAGTGCTTGGTACATAATTGCATATGCAATTTGTCTCTGCCTTATGGAATCCTTAGTTTCCTTTCAAGCTCAGACATTACCTCCTATATAAGACCTTTCCAGTTATTAGCATTCTTTCCTTCTTCAAATTACTTTACACTTACTTATCTTTTGCATATATTGTATTTTTACTATTTCCCTGCTCCTTACAGACAATGTAAATTCCTTTAGGGTAAGGATGGTTTTATTTTTGTCTTTGTATTTTGATACATAATAGTACAAATTCTCATTGATTGATTGACTGACTTCCAAAACTACCTTTTCCATTGTTGAACATCTCCAATTACTAGAAAGATATTTAGTTGAGCTAAAATCTGCTTCCTAATCCTACTCCTATTTCTTTTTTTTTTTTTTTTTCTTTTTCTGAAGCTGGGGTTAAGTGACTTGTCCAGGGTCACACAGCTAGGAAGTGTTAAGTGTCTGAGACCAGATTTGAACTGGGGTCCACCTGAATTCAAGGCTGGTGCTCTATCCACTGCGCCACCTAGCTGCCCCCCTAGTCCTATTTCTAAGAAACAATTACTCCCTTATATGTGATAACATTTGAACACAGATGCCTTTCCCCCCCATTCATCAAGCTGTATACACCAGCTTCCTTATATCACTGATTTAAAAATATATAATTCAAGAGGTAGTACAGTGGATAGAGTGCCAGCCATGATATCAGGAAGACTCATGTTCTTGAATTCAAATCTGGTTTCAGATGCTTACTAGCTGTGTGACCTTGGATAAGTCACTTAACCAACTTTGCCTCAGCTTTTCAAATGTAAAATGAATTGGAGAAGGAAATGGCTACCAACTGTAGTATATTTGCCAAGAAAATCTCAAAGGAGATCTTAAAGAGTCAAACACAACTGAAAAATAACTGAATAACAGCAAACAACAATTCAAGAATAGGGAGATTTTGAAATAAAAATAAAAGGATGGGATTCCCCAAAAACCCAGTTCCTAAAATAAAATGATCCTAGGATAAGTGGAAGTGAATCCTTTTCACATCATTATGAGCCAGGTCATTGACCTTATGTTCATGAATTGATACAGCTCACTGGTGAATTCACTTGACCTATGAAGAGGCAATTTCATCACTAACTATACAGGACTTCTTAATGGCCATGCTATTCTTTAAAGAAATTTTGGAGGTGGAAGATAACAGATAAGCTGAAATTGTATTTTGATCTATTTTTTAAAGTTTTAATTGAGTAAGTGTAGGGTTTCATATTTAACCACATAAAATTCATCTCATTAGCCTCAGCCTTATTTTTACATGGAATCAACATTGTACTAGGTGCCCCAGAATTTTCAGTGGGAACAGTTAGGAACTTTTAAAGTATTTTCTATGTGTATGTGAATATTTGGAGATAATACTAAATTAAAAGTTGAGAAGAAGAGATGACTGAGGAAGAGTTCAGGCCCAGTTCAGGATAGGTCTTAATTGCCTGATGGGGAGAAAAAGAAATGGCATTTATCCAATATATTGACAAATTACTTACTCTGTATATATAGCTACTTTTTGGTTGGTCCCCCCATAAGTTAGATAGCTTTATTTCTTTTTCCTCTTGATATATCATCCTGTCATGGTGCATAGTCACTGGTAGCATTGCCTGTGTGACCTCAGAACAGTCACTTAAGCTCTTTAAGTCTCACATCCCACATCTAATAGGACCTTTGGAATCCTTCCAATTCTAAATCTATGATCCTATAATCTTAACCTAAGGAAAGCAGGAAAAAAAAAAAAAAGATTAATCACTTCCATACTGATTTTGTGAGCTTCCTCTTTTTCATGGGTGGGGGAAGGCATTTCTTCATCTGGAGAAAGACATGGCAAACCACTTCAGTATCTTTTCCAAGAAAACCCCACATGGGGGTTATAAAGAGTCAGACATGCTTGAAACAAATTAATAACAACTGTGCCTCAGGAGAAATAAAAGGGCTTCCTTCAATGGACAAATTCAAGAAGATTCTGGATGACTACCTGTTGACTAGATTGGAGAGGATTCTCATTCAGGCAGGGGTTGGACTAGATATTTTCTGATGTCCTGACTAATATGGCCAGTTTATGATTCAAGTTATTGCAACAGATGCATGAATCCATATGCCCATTAAGAGTTTTCATTTTGGTCCTTGCTCAGCTCTAACAAAATAACCTTCATCTGATTGCATGTACAACTTTTTGAAATTCAAAAAAGGCCCTTTTATTTGAAAAGTTTGGAAACAAGTGTAGCTCAAGCAAAATTCAAAATAACACAGTGGGACTGACAATTTAGTTCATATTTGCAGTGATGAAAATGGTATAGTGAAAACAAGGAAAGATGAGCAACACAAGTGTGGAAGATGGATCATTTTCAATGTAAGGAATTCATAGAATCATCATAGAATTAAGTATTGCAAAGTTTCTTTTAGAAGATCTCATCCAATCCTTTTTCAAATTATTAATATCAATAACAACTATAATATTTGTTTATTGATTGATGAACCTTGCTTGCTACAACTATAACAAATAATGACCAGCTTCCACTTGAAGACTTGTCTTCATTTGTCAAAGAGTCTTCTCCCCACCCAATTACCTATTTCCATATTGAAGGTAATTTATAATTATAAAGAAGCTTTTTCTTATGTTGAAGGAAAATCTGCCTCTGCAAATTCTACCTCTTGGTGTTATCTGTGCTTCTAAAGCTTCTAAAAAAAATCTAATCTTTTCCACTTGACGTAATTGAAGATGATTATCTTATCCCTCCTCATTTTTTTTTCTTGTCTAGATTAAATATTGTTGCTTCCTTCTACCACTCCTTCTTTGGTGTGGTTGCAGATCCTTTTGATGTACTTATCATCATTTTCAGACCATCCTCCAAATTGTCACTTTTTTTAGATGGAAATTTTCATTGCTATAGGGAAATTCTGGTGAGGAAATTCCCTCTACCAAAGCAAATTAATATATATTCTATAACTTATTATCTTAAAGAATTGCCTGGGAAGTTGAGAGGTTAAACAACAATAACAAAAAGAATCATGCAGTTTTTCAGTCTATCTATAAATTGTACTTGTGAAAGTCAGGAGGTTCATCAGACGAACATAGGTTATGATCTACATTGTTAGAGGAAAGTGGCACACAGTGGGTGCTTAATAAATGCTTGTTGACCTTCTCATTTGCCAATATCCCTTTTGAGTAATTACTACCAACCTGAGAATGTGTGTATATACATTAGGCATACTGATATCTGTGTTCCATGAACTTTGCATTCCAGCATGTATCTGTACAAATGTTGGCTTCCTTCCAAACTTTTTGGGACCTGGGACTTTTATTTTTCATTTTTGTCTTTGAAATCTAGTCTCCAATACACTTCCTGGCACAAATTATTCATAAAAACTTGCTGAATAAATGAATAAATAAAATCACATTCATCATTTAAAATAATATTGTTACACTGCAAACTTGAACACTGAGCTTGCAATCTACTAGATCCTGAAGAGCTTTTCTTTTTACATGAAGCACTTTCTAATCCCATTGCCTCCAGTCTGTATCTATTAATGTAGGGATTTTGTTTGTTCTTGTTTCATTTTGTTTTTTAACCAAGAGCAGTATAAGATAAATCTGAAAAGTCCATGTAATTGTGGTTTTATCTCAGGTTAAGGAATTAAAACTTTATTCAGTATGAGTATGAGTATAATAGTTGACATTTATATTGCACTTACTATGTACCAGGCACTATGCTAAGTGTTTTATAAATTTTCTTTCATTTAATCCTCATAACAAGGAATTATTATTCTCATTTTATAACTGGGAGGTTTAACAGAGGAATGGCAGGATTGCATGACTATGTATCTAATATGTTCATCTGGAAGGCTCTGCATGCTTAGATGCTTTATTCAGTGTTACCACTCAAGGAAGTGGAGCTATCATTATATTATGCAAATGATTTTTACAGAAAAATAGTCAATATTCTTTTCCCATCATTGCATATACCTGGTGACACACCTTTACTCATAAAGGGAAATTTTACTTAGATGGAATTTCAAAAGTAGAAATCTTGAAAGTGATAATGAAACTGGTCACAATGTAGTTCTGTATTGAATCAGTTTGTGGTAATTTCTTTGGTTGCTGTATACAAGTTCTTTTTGCTTGTTTCCTACCTTAAACATTTGACACTGAGAGTAATAGAAAGTGACAGAGTTAGGAGAGCTGATTTTGTTTGTCTATGGACTTAACCACTCTATTTGAATTTCCTCATTTGTAAAATGATGATTACACTACCTGAACTACCACAGGGTTGTGATAAGTTAAATGTCTTACAAATCCTGAAGTGACATAGAAAAACAAGTTATTTATAGTAAACTGTGGGCATAATTATTCTTAATAACTGGACTTCTTGCAAGTTGTCAAAGAAAATAAAAGGGTAACCCAGTGGAGGAATATTTTAGGATGGCACATGAGACATATATGCCTTCAAAGAGTTAATTATTGCTTTATTATTCTGAATAAAGTAAATTACCCTGAATAATAAAGTGAATTATTACTTGGTAATTAAAGTATTCCTTCCCAAAGAGTTAGATTTTTGTAAAAGAATGAAGCTTATTTCATAACATTTAGAGCTAGGTGTGACCTTATAGATCACTGATACAGCGAAAACTGAGAACTAGAGACAGGAAGTGACTGGCTTAACCAAACACCCAAAAATAATTTTAAACAACACAGCTGAGACTGATTATCTTGGATGACGATGATGTCATGCCTGTGAATATGCTTTTCTGTGTAGGTGTGTGTGAATTTAAAGGCCAGACTTAGCCAACATACACCCACAGGACAGTATCTTGGAAAGACCATTGGATTTGAGGTCAAAAGATAAGGATTGGAATCTTGAATGCTAGTTACTATTAATATGAGCTTAGACAAATCACCTCCTTCTTTGAAGTGGGATAGATTTAAGGAGTTCTAAGACTTTTTTCAAGTTCTAAATTCTACAAATCTCTAATATTTTACCCAAGATTTGGTTGCCTCTGGATTATCCAAAGTTGCTTATTAAAAAGAGACTTTGGACAGTTCTTCTTTGTGTTCATAAATCAATATTGTTAATTCAGTGCTGTGGTACACAGCAAGCATTTACATAATAATGTTGATTTATCTACATAGGAATCACAGGAATGTGACAGTAGGAAAATACACAAATACCCATCTAGTCCACAGGTGGGGAATATCCAGCCCATGAAATCATTTGGTCTGGCTCTGCCAAAGTAACTCCAGGTAACAACAACCTCCTATTGCTTGAGTTCTGTAAACTGATAATTATGTATGACCCACAAAAGATGTTATAAACATCCAAATGGCCCTTAGCAAAAAACAGGTTCCCTATTCCTGATGTACTACAACCTATTTTTCTGTTTTGTGGTTTGTTACATATTTGTGGAATATATATATCTCCTATTGTCTTGGTTCTACTTTTTGCATTAGTTCTTACCAGTTTTCTATGCTTTCCTGTTTCATCATATTCATAATTTCCTACTATATAGTAAAATACTATTACTTTCATATATTTATTTAGCAATTCCACCAGTCTGTGGTTATCTACTCTGATTCTAATTTCTTGGAACTAAAGAAAATACTTGTTTGTTGGTATATAGGTAGGGTCTTTCTTTTTTATTACTAACTTTCTTGGGGCATTTGCCTAACAATGGAATTTCTGCATAAATCTAAATTACTTTGCAGAATTGTTGGACCAATTCATAGCTCAATTACAGGGCATTAGTGGGCCTGTGTTTCTACAACCCTTCTAAACTGCTTACTCTTATCCTTTGCCCATTTTCTAGGTATGAGATAAAACCTCAGGATTGTTTTAATTTGCATGTCTATTGTTATAAGTGATTTGAATTGTTCTTTAATATGATTATTAATAATTTATCATTATTTTTTGATAATTTTCTATTTATGTACTTTGACCTTTGTTCTCACATATTTCATTGATTGCTTATATATCTTCCTGCACATCTCTATGCTATGCTATGTCTTTTCATTCATGAGATCACAAGTTGGATCTTTATCTCTACTTTCTTTCATTGGAACTTTGGATTCCATGTCTAGAAACATTTCAGGATCTGATGAGAAAGGATTTACATTTTCTTGCTTAGATCCAGTCTTCACCTCACTTCCCAGAATATTTCTACTCTATGTTGTCTTCACTAGGATTTTACACCATAACATTTAGTATTCTCTATTGGCCCTTTGTGGTTAAACTAGTTTTATGAAGACAAAAATAAATATTAGAGATTAGGAAATCTGCACTAAAGACTTACCTCAGTGACCTACTTTGGTGTGGAATTGGCCCTGGACTTCTTCTTGTGATCTATGCCTGTGGAATGTAAACTTTGTTGGGCCTTACCAACTTGGGATGAACTTAAATAAAGACCCAGGGACAGAATGCTAGATGGAATATCTGCCATATGACAATAGGTCTCATTAAATATAGAAAGACTCATCATCAGAAGGGTTTACTTTTCAATGGTTGTTTTTTTTTTTTTTTTAAATTTGGTTGACTCCTATTTGTGTTGGCAGAGAGGAAACTCATGTATGAAATCAGGAATGCTAGAAGTCTAAGAATGAAAGCAAAAAAAAAAATCTCAAAATGCTTTGTAGAATTCAATCATTCAACTTGCATAGTAAAATGTCACAGAATCTCAGAATTGGAAGCTATTCAGTGGCTATTTATTCCTACCCATACTCAATAAATCTCTTTTATTTTGGCTAGATGACCAATTATGCTGTATAGTAAAGCTTTTAAAACTGTAACTGAGTGTAGGAATTGCTAAATTATGGTTTATTGTGGGTAAATGTTTGATTTGCATACCTATTTTACATACCTATATACCCAGGGTTATATAAAAATTTCTCAGACAAAAAGAGGTTTTGAGAGGGAAAAGTTTAAGAGGTTTTGCTCTATGATATAATGTAAATTCTTTTCATTTATGGATTCAACTAAATAGATGCTTAAATCTCTTCAAAATCTCAATTTCTTTAATTCTGTCTCTATAACACATTAGGTATATGGCTATTCTTCCCTTGAAGGCCTCCATTTAGAGGTAACCATTATCTCTTAAGGGAGAGCCAGCCAAAAGAGTCAGCTAACTGATAACACTGGGCTTGGAGTCAAGAAGATCTAAATTCAAATTCTATCTCAAAACTTTACTAGTTATGTAACTTTGAACAAATAACTACTTTTTGTTAGCTTCAGTTTTCTCATTTTTAAAAAGAGAGGAATAATAGTGTCTATTGTTATTGCGAAGACTAGAAAAATGATATAAGTAAAGTCCTTAACAAATGCTAAAGTGTTATAAAATGCTAATTGTTATTCTTCCACTTTTGACTAGCTCTAATTGTTGGGAAGTTTTTAAAGTCAAATCTAGAATCTGCCTATCCAACCTGAGGTCTCCAGGTCTAAAACTTATGAAACTAACTTCCTTTAGAAGTATAGTCAATTTAATGATATTTAAAATAAAATTATGCAATACTCAATATTCAGAAGGATTTATGATATCACTTTTAAGAATATTCTCTTCAGTGACATAGAATATATCCCATAGATACTTGCACATCCCATGTGACTCTAGACTATGTCCTTCTAGAAAGTCACCATGGGAGACAAGAAAAATAGTATCCTACATGAGGATGCCAATGATCCATAGAGAATGACCATTCAGTTCATCCCTTATTCTTGCTTTATGATTCCATGAAATCATGTCTAGTTCTGTGCAACTTAATCAGGAAAACAGGATAATAAAGCACCTGCTTATATGCCAAGCACTTCAAATTTAAAGACAAAAATAAAAGAATGGATTATATTCTATTGAATGAAAATGCTGATTTTTCTTTTAACTTTGTTCATTCCTTAGCCCCATACAACAAAATAAACCAGAGGATTAAAATGGACCCAGTCACTTCTGAATACGAAATCACATGTCAGTCAGAAGGTTATCCTGAAGCAGAAGTCATCTGGAAAAGCAGAGATCAGGATCTAAGTAACAAAGCTACAGTGACATATTCAGTTGGATCGGAAAAGCTATTCAACGTGACAAGCACTCTCAGGGTCAATGCCACAGTGAATGAATCTTTCCAATGCTTGTTTCAGGAAAAGGATACTGGAAAAAACATTTCAGCTCAGATTATCATCCCAGGTATGTATGCTTCAGAATGTGTCCCATCATTTTTCAAATGAGAGAACACCCATATCTCATGCCCTTTTCACTGCTTTGTTCAGTTCATTGTTTGTCCTTCATTTTTGAAGAGGACCATCACACCAGAGAAGTAATGTCGTGGCATGCAAGTGAATTGGATTTAAGTGAGAGAGGGCTGAGCAAGGTCACCTGCCTCACTTTGCTCTCCAGAGACACCTAGGTCCAGTGGCCAGATATAGATTGGGATGACCGGAGATGGCACTCTCTGTGCAATCAATTTATGGGCTGCTTCCCCTTTCTTTTCCCCATAGAGTGATAAATAAGTCTATAGTGAGTTAATGTGCAGAAATGAATTGAAAAATAATGAGTTCTATATGCATACAAGGCAATATTATTTCCAGAAATGGGTAAGATGGCAGCTTACCCATTTCTATTGTTTACTGAAAATCTTAGTAGGATGAATGGCTGTTCAATCTCTTTCTCTTGCCCAATGGACAATTAACTTGATCTCTGCAATATATTTCTTTACTCAATTTTTATTCCCACCTTCTCTGATATGGCATTCCAGGAAGGAGTGAAGGGTCGCCAGGTACTGATAATGTGAGGGATGACCTTAGCCTTCTGTGACTTAGGAAAAAAGAGCACTACATATTGAATTTGTTGCAATGAACAGGACAGAGGACTCAGCAATAGACTACTTACTATATGTCACGGAAATCAATTACTTAAATCAGTTAGCAAACATTTATTAAGCACCTACTATATGCCAGAGACTATGCTAGTTGCTGGGATCCAGAGATAAAAGTAAAATAGTCCCTGCCCTCAACGTGGTTACAATCTAACAAAGGGAAATAACATGTGGGACATCTTTAGCATGTGCTATCACAGTTTTCCAGTGCCTACATTAAGGAAATGTTAACACCACTGTTCACAAAATTTTGAGCAACTTCTTTGTACTGTAGGATAAAAATAAACCCCTTTAGCCATGCATTTAATGATATCCATGTATGATTCCAACCTAAGTTTTAATCTTTTTTTTCATTACTTCCTTTCATGTACTCCACTTCCCATTTTCTAGAGCATTTTGTAGCTTCCCTTTGTCTTTATCGCACTCTATCTTCTATCAAACTTGTTGGAACACATGTATCTTATTTATTAAAATTTTAATTTCATAAAGATAGACATTGTCTCATTATTTGTTTTTGTATCTCAGAGCCTTACATACAATAGGCATTTGATTATTATTTCTGAAACTGAATAAAAACACACAGCCATTTATTAAGGGGATTTTGCAATTAAAGCTTTTCCTGCCTAGGAAATATTAAAATTACTTTAAACAATAATTTTTTTCATGATCCTTTCTCAAACAACTGTAGTACTATTCATTTTTTAGTTCCTACATTTTAGGAAAAACATTGATACTTGAAATGTCCAGAAGAGGATGGAGGATGGCTAAGATGTTGAAGAGCTTTAATATATGAGGATCCATTGAAAAAACTGGGGATATTTAGCTTGCAGAAGAGACTTGGTCAAGAGAGAAGAGGGTGAAGGGTTGTTATATTCAAGAGCCAAAAGAATTGTTTTTGCTTAGTCCTAGAGGGCGGAATTAAAAGCAGTGGGCAAAATTTGCAGAGGATCATTTATGTTTAATGGAAAGAAAACATCCTAACAATTAGAGATGCCCAAAAACACCTCCCGGAAGTGGTGGTTCATACTCACTGGAGGCTTCAGGCAAAGAAATGGATGATTACCTGGAAATAAGTTGTAGAGCAGATTCTCATTCTGGTGCAGGGGTTGGATTCAACGGCCCTCAAGATCCTTTCCAAATCTGAGATGCTATGATAACTTATCTTACTTTTTTAAAATTGATTTTCAGAGAATTATGTATCATCTAAGATAGACTCAAGAACTTACTATGGGACTTTAGGAGCTGTCGTTTTCCTTGGATTGATTCTGATGCTTCTCTGCTTTAGAAAAAAACATGGTATTACATTTTAAATTTAATTTACCTTATTCTCCCCCCCCCTTTATTTTTCTTTGTGGGGCCCTCTCACTCTGATTTTACTAAGTTTTGCTCATTTAATTTTTCAGAGCCACTGCATGAGAGAATGAAAGTTATTGAATAGCAGCTTGTGTAGTATATGATAAAATTCTAAAAAGCAGACATATATAATCTCTGCCTTCTGGTAGCTTACAATTCAAGGTAGTATGGCACATTTGCTACATACAAAGCTAAATCTTTGTATATGTAGAATAGGTGTGATTTTTAGAAACAAAATGTGTCCAATATTTCATAGAAGAGACTCTTGATGATAATCTAGTCCAAAGCCTTTATTTCAAATAAAAATTGGGTAAGGTAATAAGTAATAAATAAGGTAATAAATAACAAATAAGGTAATAAGTAACAAAGGTGGCAGGTGAGCCCAGGACTAACGATTTCAATTCCAACATTGCTTTCAGCACATAATATTCTTAGAACACTATTATTCCTATCAACTTGTTTTGTTCCTTGCTTGAAATTCTTCCCATTAACTTTACTAATAGTGAAAGGAGGAAAAACTATTTGTCTTCAAAGATCTCGGTTTAAATGCACACATTTTTGTCCATTAGTATCTTAAATCCTATTAGTAGAAAAAGATTAGCTGGTTGACAATATGGGTCCTGAAGAGATACAGAACAGGTGAATTTCAATGGTACAAGAGTATATAGTGAAACAAACTTTGAGTAGAATATCATGAGAGTGTTCAACTATTCAGTAGTATCCATAGGGCTTATATCTGGTCATCAACCTCTTCATTTGTAGAAAAGGCAACTGAGACCCACAGAGATAGTGACTTGACCTAAGTCACCTTGGAAGTAAATAGTAGAGAAAAGATTCAAATTCATGCATCTGCTTCCAAATCGGTGTTCTATGCTAGAATGAGGTAAGACCCAAGTTTGATATTGAATGGAAGGCAGATTTGTAGTGGTATGTGTGCATAAGAGCTGAAAAAGGAACTGTGAAAGATAGACTTTTCCAGCTTCTCAGTTTGCCCAGGCCTAATCCAAATCATGTAAAATGTCAGTTCATAATATTGCACAGATATATAATGCTGTAAAGTAAAATGCTGATTGATTTCCAGATTTGATTTCTAAATTTTGATTATAAGATGGATCTTCATGTTGAGTTTTTTTGGGCAACATAGAGCAATATGACTAATTTCACAGTTCACTAATTTCACAATTCAAATAATTTATTCTAAGTGATTATACTTTTTTCCTGGAGAGGGCCAGAGATAGTCTTACATTTTGTTTACCTGAGTGTTCAGTTTTATTATTCCTAATTTGTATAGCTTGAACTCAGTAAATGAGTACAGGTAGATTATTTTTCTTATTCAAAAGCTGTATTACAGATTTTCCCCCAGTACTCTCAAAATTGAGATGGCAATGTACATATAAAATGATCTGGACACAAATATAGGGAAGTAGAAAATGAGAAGAAATTTTTGGTGGTTTTGTGAGAAATTCCCCCATCTTCCCCTTTGGCTCTAAACAATATGCAGAAGAGAAAGGAAGAAAATCAAATATTTTCATACTGGGTCTCATCAGGTTTCCCATCAAATTACTACACAAAGGAAAATCTGGACAAAGACCTAGAAGATGTTGTAACTGGCTAGATTTACACATATGTCCATAATTAGAGCCAGTACTTGTGAAGTTTTTAATTTGCAAAGTATTGTTGGAAGGAATATGACTATGTCATTCAATATTCCAGAACATGATGCTGGGTGGGAAATAGAGTTATGTACTTAAAAGTGCCCCTTAAGAAAATCCACAGCATTTACTTGAGATGACAAATATAGCAACCATTTAAGCAACTTGTGAAAGTTTGGAAAGAAGAGAATTTCAGGAACAATGTTTCTCCTCCCCATCCCTAACTCATTTCCAAACTTTTTTTTTTTTTGAGATATGCAATTTAAACCCAGGCTATGGCCTAAGATTTGTATCTGTATCATATCAGAGGAGAAAGTAACCAAAATGCTTATTTTTTTTTTAAAGTGAGAATGATAGCCAAAGAGAAAAATTACCTTTCCAGCTAACAACAGCTCTCCAGATAGTGAACTCCAATATGGTAAGTATAATTGAATTATCAATACATTGGGAAAGAATGATGGCCAAAAAAATATAAAACCCAGATGATAAATAATAATTTATGATGATGATAACAGCAAAGATGGCAACAATAAAAAAACAGACACTTCTGTCAACCAGGATTTTCCCTTTTGCATTTGGTTGGGAGAAGTTAAGAAATATAAAGGTTTCCCCAATTCCAATAAACCATGAGAAAATATATACATCATTCAAAATTTAGTGACCTTTAAGGAACCACTTCTTTCCACACAGTATGAGAAGGAAAAAGTGATTCTTTAATTAGAGCATTGAAGGAAGGATATTGGAATGGAGGAAGGAGAAGGGATTCTTACCATTGAACCTTAGTTATTCTGATGTTTTGTTCTAACACTCTGTAGCAGAAATCCCTTTGCCTCAATTTCAGTGTCTCAAAGAGCAAGTTGGAGCTCTGAATAGAAGGATATTTCTTTTCCTCCTTGAATGTATCCCTTTGTAAAGGGAAAACTACTATTTGAATAACCTAAGAAAAAAACTATGGCTATAGTACAGAACTACCATGGCTCTCTCTTTACTCTATGCCTTGTCACAGATCAAAAAGTTTTTCTTCCTGATCTCTGCCTCTTAGAACACCTAGAAGGGTGTCCTCTTCAAGGCTCATCTTTAGTGCAACTTGCTTCAATAGACCATTCTTAATTACCTAAATTTTTAGTGTATCCCTCAAAAAAGAATCACTATTTATTGTGTATATCTCATATCTTCATTTATTTTAAAAAATATCTTGACCCTAAGGTAGAATGCAAGCTCCTTGAGGACAGGAGTTATTTCTTTTATGTTTGTAGCACACATGCCTAACCTGTATATAGAACATATTAGGCCCTTATTAAATGCTTGGGAATTGATTGATTGATAATCTGATTTATTTAGAAATGCTATTCCAAAACTAATCTTCTGCCTTCAAGTTTAAACTAGTAAAACCCAGTACAAACAAGTTTAGATTAATTGGTTATCTTGGTTCTGACATTCATCGGTTTTTTTGTGGGTGAACATAGTTAAGTGATAACAGTTTCATTATGCCATTTACACCTGCAAAGGAATATGGACAGAAACTTTATTGTATCCAGCTACCATGTTGGATGATGTGGGAGATAGAAAAAAAATACATTGAATTCATGAGCATTGAATTTCAATCCTGCTTCTTAAAAACTCTCTGAAATGGGACAAAACAGAACATTTCTATGACTTAATTTCCTCATCTGTAAAAATGAAGCTATTATTTATTCTAATTTATGGGGGAAGGAGAAATTTACTTTGTAAACTTTAAAGTGCTATGGAAATGTGAATTATTATTCTATTGTATTTTTAGAAGCAAAAAAATTTTTGAGACTAAGAAATTAATGTATACTTTCTATTCCCAATCATTTTTGTCTGTTCCTCTGTAGATATAAATACTGGGAAGGCACAAACCCAGCATCTCAGCTTCTGATTTAAGTTTCTGGCATTCTCAGTCTTCCCGCTTTGGAATTCCCTCCGTACTTAGCAGTATCAGTGAAACGTGCTCCAAACACCTCAAGGCCTGGGAAGAAAACAAGGGGAGAGAATGGTGTGATGGGAAAAAAAGACAGAAGAAAGACATAGAAAACGAATGAGAGAAAACCTCCATCTGCTTCAGAGGATAGTTGAATCGCTTTTGAGATGACACTCAAGAAATATTTTTAGCCTGCTTTGAGGAAACATAGGCTGATAAAAGATGGAGTAGTATCTTTGAATGTTGATGCTTCCAGTCATAGTTTACACAGATCTATTGTTTATTCCTACTTTGGAGTTATTCATTGCTCTGTATTGCTCCTTCTGTTACCTGATCAGTTTCTTGGCACCTATAAGCCAAAGCTCACACTCATTTACTGATGAAGAAAGATTATTAGGAATCTCCAACATAGAGCAAATGAACTTAGGCTCTGGGTTACACACTTAAGGAGAATGTATTTTTGTCAAACCTTAATTTGTCTAGGAAGCCTGGTTACATGGTCTTATTTAAATAGAAAATGTTACTGTGTATTTAAATTTGGGGGGAGGTCTTTTGTCATGTGAATATGGTCTTCAATACTTTCATTCCAAGAATGATTGAGAATTATTGGATGGAGTGATTGGTTTTCCCCACCTTGTTTATATTTGCTATTTAAATGAAAGGTTCACATCCAAAAAGGAAGTATTATTACTTTAGGATGTTAGTAAAAATGGGAAGGATGTGGGGAAACTTGTAGGTTTAGTATATGATTTTATAACATTTTAGACCTACAACCTTACTCTTCCTCTTAGAATCTCAAACTGTCTTTAAAGCTCACTCAAGAACCACCTTGTACTTAAGATCTTTATTGATTCCCCTCAGCTATTAGAGCTTCCTCCTTTACCTATTGCCAACTTCTTTCTTTTTGCCACAAGGCAATTAAGGTTAAATGACTTGCCCAAGCTCATATGGCTAATGTTAAGTGTTTGAGATCGGATTTGAAATCAGGTGCTCCTGACTCCAAAGCCACTGCTCTATCTACTGTCCTATCTAGCTGCCCCATGCCAACTTTTATATATTTATTTTTAGTTTAGTTTTTTTTTTTTTTTCTGAGACAATTGGGGTTAAGTGACTTGGCCAGGGTCACACAGCTAGGTAGTGTTAAGTGTCTGAGACCAGATTTGAATTTAGGTAGTCCTGACTACCTAAAGGCTGGTACTTTATCCACTGCAACACCTAGCTGCCCCGATATTCTTAGTATTTTTAGATTTTAATGTATATGTATACATATAGAAGTAGATAAGTGGTACAGTGGATAGAGCACTAGATTTAGAGTCAGGAAAGCCTGAGTTGAATTCCAACCACCAGATATTTGACCATGCTCAGTCAACTTAATCTCTGTCTGCCTCATTTTCCCTACATGTAAAATATTTATCCCCAAACTTGTAATGAGACTCACATGAGAAAGTATTTATAAAGCACTTTGCAAATCTGAAAGCACTATATAAATGCTAGCTATTGTTATTTTTGTGTTGAAGAATGATGATGATGATGATGATGATGATGATGATGATGATGATGATGATGGTGATGATTCATCCTTCAATAGAGTGTAAATAAGCCGTTTGAGGTCAAGGACTATTTTTCATCTTGTATTTATATCCCCAGTGTCTAATAGTATATTGGACATAGTGGGGGTCTTTTATGAATCAAACTGAATTGAATTGAAACCAAGCCTATTGTAAGATCTTTCCCCTTTAGATGTCTTAGTTTGAGTTAATTTAATTCCTTTTTATACCTACTCTCTGTTACCCAAGGATAGAGGCTGCAGTTTTTGCTTCTGTATGATCTTGTTGTGTTTCTGGAGACTGTTGATCTTTGTCAGGTAAAATTAGATCTTTTGTAATCCAAAAATATTGTACTGAATTTCTATGGACAACCTTTGGAAATACTTTGCTTGAAATGGAAGAAAAGGAAAGTCTAGCCTGTTGAGAATTGAATTTAATAGATTCTAGAGTTGTTTCTTTTTTCTTTTCTTTTCTTTTTTTTTAATGAACTTCATTTATTAGGGAAAAAAACAGCTATATGTAGGGCACTGAATTATGTGCTATAAGTATAGAGATGGATATGACTGTTGTTTTTCAGGAGCGTTCAACTCTGTGAGACAGAATGGGGTGTTCTTGGAAAAGATACTGGAGTAGTTTGCATTTCCTTCTCCAGCTCATTTTACAGATAAGGACTTTGAGGCAAATGGGGTTAACTGATTTGCCCAGAATCAGGAAGTAATGAGGCAAAATTTGAACTCAGAAGGACCAGTTTTTTTGACTTCTGCTCCAGCACTCTATTCATTGTACCTAGCTTCTGGTTGGAAGAACAAATATCCAAATAACTGTTAAAAGGGAGAGTCAACAATCTGTTTAATCCAATTCCATAGCAAGAACTACCTTTTGGGTTTCTCAAACTGGTTGTGCTTTAGATATCCCAAACTCAATATGTCCAAAAAATAACTCATTATCTGAATTCCACTCTTTGGAACTCCTTTTTACTGCATAATTCTTATGACACATAAACAGAGTTACCATCCTCCTAGATATTCAGACTCACAACCTTGTTGTCATTCTTGAATACTCATTCCTATATCCATTCTGTTAAATCTTGTTTCTACATTCACAATGTCTCTCAAATATGTTTCTTTCCCTTTACTCATACAGCCATTACCTCATTCAAGCCTTTCTTACTTCTTACTATTACAATAGCTTTTTAATTGGTTGTCCTGTCTCATGTCTTTCGCTGCTCTAATTCATACTCCACTTGGTTGCCAAAGGGACAATTATAAGTCTTCTCACATTACTCTGCTACTCAATAAACTCCAGAGATTCCCTATTATTTCCAAGATCAAATATGAAACCCTCTTTGGGTTTTTCAAAGCTCTCCATGATGTGATCTCTTCCTAACATTTTAGTCTATTTAGTTTATTCCCCTTTGTATTCTATAAATCAAGATATACTGATCTAGTTCATTTTACAACACTCTCTCTTTCCATTCTGTGCCTTTGAAATGACTATCCCTCATAACTGGAATGATCTTCCACCTTTCCTCTACTTCTTAATTTCTTTGACTTTCTTCAAAACTCAGCTCAACTGCCACCTTCTTCAGGAGGCCTTTCCCGTTATTCTCCCTGCCCCTAATTGCTAGTGCCTTTCCTTCTGAGATTATCTTCCATCTATTCTGTGTATATCATGCATGTATGACTATGTCTATGTATATGCATAAATCTAGTTATTCATATGTTATCTCCCCCATGAGAATATGTATTCCTTGGTATCATTTTTTTGTTTGTCTTTGCATTTCTAAATCTTAGCACAATACTTGCCACATAATAAGTGCTTCATAAGTGTTTGTCAACAGCAAGACAAGGGCAACCTGCTTAAGTCATATAAGTAAGGATAGAGACACTATTTCACTCACTAAGGTCAAATAGGAAATTCTTCTTATAATGCAGTTATGACCCCAATTTACCTTACTGTTCCCTCAAATTAAGAACTTAGAATTAATATTTAAAATTAAAAATTAATAATGAAGTAGTACTTACTGAAATAATTCTCTCATCTTTTTTACCTTTGTCCCCACCACTGTATTTCTGTCTATGCAACAATTTGCAAAAGGTGTCATGGATTTTTTTTTTTCTGAATAAAGTGGGTCCACTTTTCAAGCATCTTTTTCATTCCAGCATCTGCTGACTTGACCTCTAGATCTACCTCTTCTCCTCACCCACTCCCATGTACTAAAAACACTTTTTCTTGGTTAAGAAGCTTTTAATAATATTTTAGAAGCACTTTAATAATTATATGTTACATATAGACGCCTAACAAATCATGGTAAATTCTGTGTGTTTTGGGCAATAATATAAAAATATTTATTAAAAATTATTTTATTCCTTGGCATGTATCAAAGTGTTTATTTTCTGGTCTTTTACACACTCAGAATACAGTAAGTGATGTGATAAACCATATTGGAAAAATTTATTCAAAATTTTTTTTGTTCTAATACTAAGCTCAATAGATTTATTTTAAACATAAGGGCTTTTTCTTTTCTTTTCTTTTCTTTTTTTCCTTTTTGGATTCTGGGTCTCCCAGTTTTATGTAGGCTAAAAGAACAGAGACCACACATGATTCTGACTCCACTGCTAATCAACATCAAAACTTTCACCTACTCCATTTCCACCCTGAGCCAATTTGCCTCGAAGCCTAGTGGCCCTCTGTTCCTAGGGACTAATCATATCATTTAATGAGGATACCTAATTGACTTTAATCCTACTGTAATTCAGAACTCCTGAACTCAAGCAATCCACCAATCTCAGCCTACCCATTAGCAAGAACAATAAGCATGCTACACCAGGTCTGAATGTAAGGGACTTTTAAAAGATGTGGACTATACAGACTGTAAGGAACTTTACAATGCAGAAAATACTGTACCCATATAATTTACATGTGAAAATGTAATTCAATAACTATATAGTTGTGTACCTATTTGATCTTCATATCTTCATAAAAGAGGATCCTAGAACTAAGATAATAGCTGGGATTTGAAACTGGGTCCTTTGACTGAAAATCCAGAACACATTTTGCCACAGCACACTGTCTCTCAAGTTGAACATCAGCATCTTACATGACTATAATGTAATGAAACAAAAAACAAAAACATTCAGAACTAAATGCACCAAAACATATTCATTTTAGTGAATTTTTTCAATATAGCTACTTTGAAAGGCTATGCAAATATTCCAGTCCTCATTGGTCATTGCTCTAAATAGTTTTGGAACTCCAGAGACTTGCCTTCAGAGTTTATTAAAGAGTTATTGAACAAGACAAAGAAATAATCATTATTAATTGTGGTCACTTTTGTTTTTTGTTTTTTTAATTCAAATCATTATTATGAGCAAGAATCACCCACTTTATTATGAGATGTAACTTTAAAGGGCTTTTGACTCTTTCTCAGAATCATGTCTACCATCAAAGAATGAAAAATTGTCTTCTTTTGAGGATTGAAAATCAAAGAATCTGAAGGCAATTCTAAAAGAATAGTCTCAAAATTATAGGAGCAAAGGGCACTAGCATGCAAATTTAGGACAGAATTAATTTGAGTGACTTACAGCAACATTAGTTAGAATGATTTACATATACATATATAGTTAAGCACAGTATAGGAGAGTATGGATAGATAGATAGCAAATCAGTTAGGAATGAGCAGAAAGTTTGGTGGTGATGCAGAGGAGCAATGGAATATCTCTTAAGGTAAAAGGGCCAGGGTCACTAGTGGCTTGAGTTTACATAGGATTTTGGAACAAAGAGTCTGCCTTAATAGTCTTCATGTTGCTAGTGATGGGGTCAAAGAATAAGGACCAGAAGCAAAAAGGAGGATCTCTAAAGTTAACCAGGATGGCCTACTTGTAAAAGGCTAGAACTGAGCAATGCACTTGGATAA
Source organism: Sminthopsis crassicaudata (assembly GCF_048593235.1). NCBI lineage: Eukaryota > Metazoa > Chordata > Mammalia > Dasyuromorphia > Dasyuridae > Sminthopsis > Sminthopsis crassicaudata. Next base: position 635,006,212 of record NC_133617.1, read on the forward strand.
TGAAGCACGTGAGACTAATTGCCAATTGGACAGTTCCCTATTAACTTGTTTGAAGGTTGACCCTCCCCAGCTGTTCTGTGCTGACTTGATTGGTGGGACAAAGAGGGGGAAGTGACTTGTGTGGGAGGAGTAGGAGAAACTTGGGTCGTGGAACTCACATTCACTTGCACTCCTGACCTGGCTTTGGAGGGTGATGGTAAAAGATCAAGAATAAAGACGTTTAGTGATCCTGACTCTGGCTGATTTCTGGGAAGATAAAGTTCCAGCGTGGGGCTGGCACCCTACTTTTACTGAAGTCCTCCGGTGACCACGAGATTAGGTGAGTATTCTAATAGAAATAAGGAACTTACCTTATTAAGGACTAAACCAGCAATCTCTAATAGCTGAGATGGGGCAGATGTTAGATACATCCTCGGCCTCAGCCAACCCTGCTCCAACCCCAGCCCCTGCCTCATCTAGAAATGCTTTAGAGGATATAATTAAGATAATTGATGAGAAAAGTTTACTTGTTACCAGTCCACAAATGGATAATCTCTTAGCCTCATTGAATCGCACGTCCCCTTAGTTCTTAAAGGAAGAAAAACTAAGTATAGATAACTGGAAGCTAGTGGGACTTGAAATGAAAGAATTTTACTTAAAAAATGGTGTTTGTTCAATTTCCCCCGAGGTATTTTATCTATACAACGTGATTCAATTAGACTTAAGCTATCGAGCAGGTTTTAGGAGAAAGAAAAGTTATAAAACTGAACAGAGAAGGAAGTGTGAGGAACAAAAGATAGAAGATAAGCAAACTCAAGACATTGCCACAGGGCAAGGGGATTTGAATGAGGAATCAGGGTGTGTTGACTCTGATTGTCCTGAAGAAATTTCCACCCCACCTAGAGAGCAGATTATTGATCAGCCCACATCAACTCCATCTTCAGGGACGGAGGGAAGAGGAGTAGTGGGAGGGGCGGTGACATCATCAGCACCTCCCCCCAGCAATTACCAACCCCTATAACTAGATTAGAAAGAGGGCTTATTGAATCGATCCGAAATGGAAAAGTAGATAATGATTTCAAACTTCAAATTTTTCCCGTGATTCAACAGTATAATTCTGCAGGTCAAGAGAGTAGAAGATATGCTCCTTTTAATATAGATGTCCTTAAAACCTGAAAAAATCCTGCACTGTCTTTGGGGCTACATCAAATTATGTTAATACACAATTTGGCTTATGAAACCTTAACCCCTAATGACTGGAAAGTCATTGCAAAGGTGTGCTTAGAACCTGTACAAAATTTGTTGTGGTTTTCTGAATTTAGTGAGCTCTGTAGGATTCAAGCCCAACGAAGTAGTCAAAGTGGAGTTAATACTTCAATCACCTATGACCTACTAACAGGTGTAGGTTCTTATGCAGACGCTTCAGTATAAATTAATTACTCCACAACAGCATTTGAGCAAATTGCTGCTGCTACTATCAAAGCATGGGCTTCTCTCCCCAGTAAAAACTACAAGGGTGAGACCTACACAAAAATTGTACAGGGACCAAATGAACCTTTTGCTGATTTTGTGGCATGTTTGCAGACAGCTGTCACACAGGCTAATGGTGAAAATGAAGTAACAGACACTTTGGTAAGGCAACTTGCTAGAGACAATGCCAATGAGGTTTGTAGAAGGATTATACTAGGACTACATAGGGATGCTCCTTTAGAGGAGATCATAAGACGCTGTGCCACAGTGGGCACAAATACCTTTTATAGCTCTCCAGGGAAGAACCCTCATGGTTTGAGACCTAATGAAATTTGGCAAATGGATGTGACCCATTATAAATCTTTTGGTCGTCTATCTTTTATCCATGTTGTGGTAGACACCTTTTCAGGATTCACATTTGCAATGCCAGCAGCAAAAGAGACAGCCCAAGTGGTCACTGAATTCCTTATACAAGCATTTGCAATTATGGGTGTGCCACAAGCAATAAAAACAGACAATGGACCTGCATATACGTCTAAACATTTTACACACTTTTGTGCACAGTATAAGATTTTACATACCACGGGCATACCCTTTAATCCTCAAGGGCAGACAATAGTAGAGAGAAGAAACAGAGATATTAAGACACTCCTCCAAAAACAAAAGAAAGGGGGAGCCATGGGTAACCCAAGAGAACTTCCAAATTTAGTTCTCTATACCATTAATTTTTTAATTTTTGACAAAGATGCACTGGCTCCGGCAGACAGGTTTTATAACCCACCGGAAGGGTAGTGTCCAGTGCGAGCAGCTCCACTGTCTTTAGATAATCGCCAGGTGATGTGGAGAGACCCAGAAAGTGGTGAATGGAAGGGACCAGATAGGTTAACTGCTTGGGGGAGAGGGTTTGCTTGTATCTCCACAGATGGAGAAGGAATCAGATGGGTGCCAATGAGCCGTATTCGCCTTATCCATTGGAGAGAGACAGAGCAGACCCTTGAAACGAAGGAGAAGACCCAAGAAACATGGGGTGGTTCCGTTGCTGACTGTGCCCACCACTGAAAGAACCTGGCAGTTATGGCGTTTGACTTATGGACATCAAAAACTGTTGGACTTGAAAATCCTCAGGAATCATTGGATTCTCTGAGACATCATAAGACTATTGTAGGACTTGAAAGTCTTCAGGAATCATTGGATTCTTTGAGGCATCATATGACTATTGTAGGACTTGAAAATCCTCAGGAATCATTGGATTCTCTGAGGCATCATAAGACTGTTGCGGGACTTCAAAACCTGTTGGGATTCCCTAACATATAAAAAGACTGATGTGGGACTTCAAAATCTTGTGGGGATCATTGGATTCCCTAAGACGTGAAACAATGGACAATAGATTGGTTTTGGACTATCTCTTGGTTGCTGAAGAAGGCGTATATGTGACTGATGTTTACATATCCTCCTTCTAGGACTTCTGGAAATCTCTTACAATACCATGTTGATTTATATTGTTTGTTATATCACTACTTGCATGTACAATTCCTGTTTGTTACACCACATCGAGTCTGCACTGACTGTGGGGAGAGTCACCACTAATAGCCTCTGCGTTATTGCTATGTGCTTGTGTAATAACTCCCATGCTGATGGGTTTGTGCATACTTCTCTCTAATAAGGCCCTTCAACCCAGAAACCCGCTAGCAAATCCCCACTTCCCTTTGGTGCTTTTCATCTCCCCTCCTGAGATGTCAGGGAGGGTGTGATTATCTCCTTTTTAGTGCTTTCATCTCCTCTCTTGAGAAGTCAGGGGGGACGTGATCACCTCTTTTTTGGGGTTCTCACCTCCCTGAAAAGTCAGGGATGGCGAGACCACCTGTGGTCTAAAACAAAAGAAAGCGGGAGATGTAAAGGGCTAGAACTGAGCAATGCACTTGGATAATGAAGCACGTGAGACTAATTGCCAATTGGATGGTTCCCTATTAACTTGTTTGAAGGTTGACCCTCCCCAGCTGTTCTGTGCTGACTTGATTGGTGGGATAAAGAGGGGGAAGTGACTTGTGTGGGAGGAGCAAGAAAAACTTGGGTGGTGGAACTCAAGCTCACTTGCACTCCTGACCTGGCTTTGGAGGGTGATGGTAAAAGATCAAGAATAAAGACGTTTAGTGATCCTGACTCTGGCTGATTTCTGGGAATATAGAGTTCCAGCACCTACTGAAGATGAGGAAAATGAATTTTTAACTGTCTCATCAGAAAACTTCCCAGAGAGTTTAAGCAATTAGTTCTAACTAGAACTGGGTGAAATCTAAACCTCAAATGCACCACAGTTGTGCAATGGAGACAGGCTTAGGAAAGGGGGTTCATAACTCCTCAAGCTATTCAGAAAAAGTTGCTTCATCTGTGGAATATTGCTTGTGTGTATACTTAAAAAAATGTTAATCTTTTTTTAAACATTACCTATCTCTTCTTCTACCTTTCCTAGAGAGATATTCCTCATAATAAGGAAAATAATAATAATAATAATAATAATAATAATAATAATAATAAAAGAGAAAACATTCAGTGAAACAAACCAACATATCAAGAAAAAAAAAGTCCAATGTTACATGCAGTGTAATGGCAGGTACCATACCTGTTTTTCTACATCTCTGCAAGATTGTGCCATCTTAGCTTTACAGATCTATCTGATGGATCCAAATGAAGATAAGAGAAGTCAAATACATTTCACAAGGTAATATACCTGGTCAGTGCTGGAGATAGAATTCTACTAACTCCAAGGCTTTTTGTTTTATTTTTTTATGCCATGATGTTAGTCACTATGACCCATACCAATAAAGGTGAAGTTGAAATTTAAGAAATGGATTTTATAGAAGGTTTTTATAGAAAGTGGGCTGTTAATATTGTCTTTAGTTTCTTTTCTCCTTTCTTACAAACAAGATAATTAGGGTACACATGAGTCATTGATATCACTATGTAAGCAGATAAAGGTACAATAACTAACTAGGTTGGTATTAATGACATGGGCAGTCAAATAGGTCAAGCAGTCTTTAGTGCCGGACACCATGGCTTTCAGAACCTTTCCTGTCCTCATCTAGAAGTTCTGTATGCTCATGCTATCCTGGTCCTTTCTGACAGAAGGAAATACATTTGGACAATTTAAAGTAGAGTATTAGTAAATAAATGTGTCATTGTCCCTCTTTGAAAATTCCCCAGGGTTCTTGCATTTAAAACACATTTTTATTTATAAATTTAATAGCCATTAATATCAATCAACAAATTATTTATCAAGCACTTTCTTTGTTCCAGGTATTATAGATGCAATCTAATAGGCAAAAAAGGAATATAATTCTGTAGAAAGTCATGCATTCTAAACTATTTACAATTTGTGAAAATATATGTATACGTATTTATATTTCTTTGTAGTCTTCATATTTGTAATTTGTGATACCGTAATATTCCATTGAATTGATTTGTATTTGCAGGAAAATTCTCATTATAGAACATCATATATCAAATATTCTGATGGGTCCTATGGGTCATCCTAAAGAGCTCCCAAAGTAGGGAAAGATAGAGGCAAGAAAAGTGGCCAAAACTACTAATATAGTGACATCTTCTGTAAACCTTTAACATCTCTAGTAGATCTTGTTCATTCTTGAGTTTGACATCTTTTTCTTAAGTACCAAAAATTTTAGAATAATATATTATTTAAGAATATATTATTTGGGGCAGTTAGGTGATATAGTGGATAGAGCCCCAGCTCTGAAGTCAGAAGGACCTGAGTTCAAATATGGCCTCAGATACTTAACACTTCCTAGCTGTGTGACCCTGGGAAAGTCACCTAACCACAATTGCCTCAGCAAAAAAAAAAAAAAAAAAAAAAAGAAAGAAAAAAAAAAGAATATATTATTTACCAAAATGGCTACTAGAAGTGGCGCTTGTTACAGGTTAGAATACTCTGGCCCTGGAGAGATAGAGCTATGTATCTGCGTATCTGAGGCTGTGAGGCACACAGTTGCCACTTTTCCACCAACTTCATAAAAGGGCATCTTGCTAATGGTTTGCCAAGTCTTGCCAATAGTTTTCGTCACTAATTGGTAGACACTTTTGGGGGTTTAGTCAAGAAAGAAGTAGGAAAGGAAGACTGGGAATGGAGTCTGTAAGCATTTGTTAGAAGTAATTCAAATTGATTGAACTGCTATTGAGTTCAGAGAACTCAATGAAGAGAAAAACTGAATGAAGAAAAGTTTTGTGAATAGGAAGGAAGGAAGAGTAAACTGGTTTACCTTTCCAAGCCTAATCTCACTACAAAGAGTATGAGAAGAAGATTGGTATTCACATCAGATCTTATTTCCTTTATCTGAATTGGGCACTTTGGAATTCTATTTTGGGAAGAGATGTTCAGGGGGATGGAGAGGCAGAATGGAGTTTATGACATGAGATATGTTTGAATGATTCAGTCTTATCATAAACCCTGAGATACACAAGCATGTCCTCTTCACAGTTTCTTAATTCGCTGGGCAGCTATCAAATATCAATCCATTCTTACATAGCCTACATACATATCTTATTACTGATTTATATGTTAAAACCACAATTTCAGGTGGGAAGTTCCTGGTATTATTTTCATGGAAATAGACTCAAGCTTCTATTCAAAAGGAATGATCTTGACACTTTACTAGCCTCCTCATTTTATTCAGCATCATCTCTCTATTAAGTATTTTCCTTATTGGAATATTTTAGGATTATAGCACACCTATAACTCAAATTTATTTGGTACTGTAAAATTTATAAAACACTTCCAATTGCCCTATGAGCTATGTAGTATAAAAACTATCATTTCAATTTTATAGATGAGGAAAGTGAAACTCAGAAAAATTATACCAATGTGCCCAGGATTTGTTGTTAGTATGAGATCTTCCTTCACCAATGCAGAGAGAAACCTATTAGTAAATAAGTCTTAGAGAGTATAAATGATTTGCCTAGAATGGCAATTTAGTAGTAAGCAATAGAGCTGAGATTTGAACCCAACTATTTCTGATGTAAGATCCAATGTTCTTTCCATTACACCATGATTTCTTTTAAACAACATCCACTTTACCCACAATTCAATAAAACAAAATATAAATCACTAAACAAACAAAATTATTCAATTAATACATTTATTAAGCACCTACTATATATGCCAGGCACTGTGGTGAACAGTCATGTATGGTGAAATGTATGATGGCTTGCATGCAAAAAGTTGCTTAAGAGATTTTATAAAAGACATATATGATGAGGAAAAAAAAAAAGTAGTGGGATGAGCAGAGTGGTTCAATCACTCTTGTTCAGTCCTGCCCTAATCTTGACTCTGCTTAGATAGGTTTCGCACTAAGACTTTCTCTTCTCTGCTCCAGGAACTTGTAACAAAAATAATTCTCTGTCTTTTTGCTCTGAGTTCCCAGTCAGAGACATTCTTTTGGCAAAACACCTCAGAATAAATCTACCTCTGCTCTTCTCCTGGGATCTCCCCCTCTTTTGTGTACTTCCAACTACAGTACATTTTCAGTTGTGTTTGTCTTAATAACCCCATTTGGGGTTTTCATGGCAAAGATACTGAAGTGATTTGCCATTCTCTTTTCAAGCTGAAATAAACAGAATTAAGTGACTTGCTTAGGATCAAACAGCTACTAAGTGTCTGAAGCCAGATTTAAACAAAGGAAGATGAGGTTTTTTTGGTTTTGGGATTTGTTTGGTTTTTTTCGAGGATATGGACAAAATGAGTGGTAGTCTGCAAAGATAGAAGGGTTATCTGTACCAGTGAAAACATAACTCCATCTAAATATGGATGCCTATTTTAGGAATAGTGGAAGATGAAAGACAAGAATTCCAGTATTCTAAGAGTTTACAATCCAATTAGAAAGACAAGGCATAAAGAAATAAAATCAGCTAGATGGCACAGGAGCTAGAATAGCAGACCTAGAATCAGGAAGACCTAAATTTAAATCTGGTCTCAAATACCAGCTCTGGGACTCCAAACATGCTTCAGCTTCCTCATTTGTAAATGGGGGTAACAATACCATCCTAGTTCCCAGGGTTGTTGTAAGGATAAAATAAGGTAATATTTGTAAAGTGCTTTACAAACCTTAAAACTAATAATGACCCTAGCTCTTATTATTATGTGAATAGATAAGCATTATGAAAGTCAAATATCATAAGTACATGGTTAATTGCCAAGTGAATATGGTTAAATAGTCTATGTTCAGAGGAGGTACAGATTCCTGTAATCCACATCTAAAGTGGGCTGAGAAGACTTCATTTAGTAGGTGAGACTTATATTAGGTCTTAAAAGATGGGTACAATTAATATTTCTCTTTTATCCATAAAGAGCAAATTTAACAAATAATAAAATCCCCCCCCCCAAAAAAAAAATTACTGGCCCATTCAGGGCCTCCATAGATTTTTGAGGAAATGATAGTTCTCATCATCTTTTTTAGACCACAAACAAAGATTAAATCTAAAGTTCAAAGATATAAAAATCACGGTAATAGGATGTTGAACTAGAAAAATTCAACATCCTTAATTTTTAAAAAAGAAATATAATTAGAGAAGTTAGGAAGAGAGCCAGAGTCCTTTTCACTACATTACAGGACAGATTGTTTGGCTTTGAAATATTTCAGAAATTGAAGGGAATTCACTATTAGAATTTAACTTTTACTGAAAATGGACCTGATCACTTCTTTAATGGAGTTTTGTTTTGCAGTTCATTGTGTATTTTCCTCTTAAGCTAACTATCAATTCAACTGCTTTTACTTCCCTTTTTTTTACTCTCTTCTACTTCTTCTCTCTCTTTCCTTCTTCCAGTCCCTAAATATGGATACCCCTAAGGGTCTATCTTCAGCATTATCTTCTTTTTCCATACTACATATCTGAGGATCATATATGATCTCTTATTTGGATTTGGAAGGGATGATAGAAATAAATATATCTAAGCCTTCATTTTACAGGTAAGGAAACTGAGGCCCAGAGAGATAAAGTTATTTACCCAAAGTCATAGGGCAATATGTAAAAGAATCAGAGCTTGTTAATGTAAATCTAATTCCATATCTTTGTGAAAACAAGTTACTAATCCAACATTTTATATTTTATTTCATTCTGTAATTGATTCTATTCTGTAAGCATGTTCTATATTTTATGTAAGAAACCTAAGCCTCTTCTCTGTATCTGAGTATAGAAGCTCATGAGTTCAAAAGTTTAGTCTCAAGTTAGATGGAAAAGCTTAAACTTTCCCCCAATTATTGTTGGTTAAAGAAAAATTCAGAGCTCATGTGAATAATAAGAGTTAGGTTAGATATCATCTGGGATACCTTTTAGATCAATACTCTCATAAAACATTTTATCTCTAAGGGAATTGTTATCCTAGTACCATCTGCCAATCACTTTGTGCCAAGGAAGCTTGTTATCCCTCATAACTCCAGCTCCTGAGAACTCTATGACATCTGTGTGTTGTCCCTGAGAGGGAACAAGCTGACCTCATTCTATCCTAGCTTCATCCTTACCAATTGGCCTTATCTCAATCCCAGGTGTCTGTGAGTCTGCTGCTTCTATTTATTATCAATGTGATGTAGTTGGGTCCCTTAAAAGCATTCCTTCAAGACAGAGAAGAGTGACCCTAAATTCATGTTTCCACTTTCCTATTGTAACCAGTCCTGATCCCTCACTCCCATGATCTGCTAATCTCGTAACTAATTGTATGATTTCCTAACCTGTTCTGTTCTTTGTTCCATACTTATAAGAAGAGCATGGCCTCTTCAATTCTTTGTTTTTTGGCTTTAAAAAAGGCAGTTCTTTATTGGCAGATAATACCCCCTGCAATAAACTATTACCTGCTCAGAGAAATATGCCTCAGTTTACCTTTTTGTTAGATTTCACTCTTGACATCTAGAAATTTTTCTGCCATAACATGAATTCACTTGACAACTTTATTCCTTCACATAGCCTCAATTATCAATTATCATATGTATATAGATAACTCCCAAACTATAGCTCTAGTCCTGAACCTTCCTCAGAGTTTCCCTTTTATATTTCTAATTGCCTATTGGATACTTCTACCTGATAAGGTGCTGACACCTCAGATTTGACATACAGTCATACTAGATGTCCTCTAAAGCCCCTGACAGCTCAAAAATCCCATGCCACCTATCTTATTTAAATGTAGAAAGGATTTCCATGTCAACTTCCCTATCTACACATATCAAGAAAAAGTAAATTAGGTCATTCAAGCATGACTTAGCCTCTCAAATGCTCACAAACTTTTCCTGTAATATTGTTTTGTAGAGTATTACCAGGTATTGAAATCAAGTTCATGAATCTGAAAGGCAGCATTCATTCAGTATATATATGATTTTCTTGTGACAAATATTAGTGAAATGGTGGCAATTGATCAAGAATATCTTTTTCTAGATTTGTACAAACTGACCCTAAGTGAAACAAGCAGAACCAGAAAAACATTGTAAACAGTATGAGCAACATTGTATAATATTCAACTATGATCATCTCAGTTCTTCTCAATGATTTAAGACAAATAAAAATACAAAAAAAAAAAAAGTAAAGAATATTGACCCATAAGGGAAAGAAAGGCCATTAAGGGCTCTATGAATTAAAAAAAAAAGGGGGGGGGGAGTTTATAATCTGCATGATTAGAGGGAATGCCCACATTGATGAGATCTTAGATGTACTGAAGGAAAATTATATCTGTTTACTAGATAAAGAACTGATGGACTCAGAAAGTAAATCGAAACTTTTTTTTCACTTACCTTATTTTTTCTCATAGGTCTTTTTTTCCTTTTTGATATGATTCTTCTTTCACAACTATGATTAATATGGAGAGATGTTTTTATGCGATAGCACATGTATGCATTATATCAAATTAACTACCATTATCAGAAAAAGGGAGAGGAAGAAGAGAAGGAGAGAAATTTAGAACTCAGGATCTTGTCAAAATGAATGCTAAAAATCTTCTTGAAGGGACAGCTAGGTGGTGAAGTGGATAGGTACCAGCCCTGAAGTCAGGAGGACTCAAGTTCAGGTCTGGCCTCAGACACTTAGCACTACCTAGCTGTGTGTCCCTGGCCAAATCACTTAACCCCAACTATTTCAGAAAAAAAAAAAATCTTGATATGTAATTGAGAGAAAATAAACTACTACTTTTAAAAATAGAAAAAAAAATAGTGTTTTCCTGTAATTCCGTATCACAAACTCTATCCCCAAAGCTTTTCCCCATAATCCTATATCTATCACAAACTCTTCAGTGAGAAAATGGGATTACTTGTTATCTATCAATGAATGTTTTACATTCAGAACATTTTTAGACTCAAATTCACCTTATACAGAACTTGCAAGATGATTTTCAATTCCCCTGTTCTCACATAGACCAGTGGGGCAGGGATTGCTTCAATTTGCTACAGATTACCCTTAAATTTCTAGATTTAGGAAGTTTTATTTGGGCTTTCTCAGCTCAGCTGAGTTAAAAAGCCTTTCAAGAAATTTGTTTGTCTTGAGAACACTGAAAGGAAGTCAGTAATTTCATAGAAGATTGCTGTGGGAACAAACAGATGACAGTTTTGATGAAAGATGTTTAGTACTTTTTATATTTCTCCAGGAAGCAGAATGGATAATAATGCCTGTTATGGATGACTATTTTTTTTTTTTAAAGATTTCTTTACCTCAATACAGCTAAGATCTCATCAATGTGGGCATTCCCTCTCATCATACAGATTGTAACTCTTCCTTTAAAAAAAAATGTTATAGAGCCCTTAATAGCCTTTTTTCCCCTCAAAGGTCAATAATTTTTTTTTTTTTTTTTTTTTTTTTTTTTAAGGATCCCACTCTTATACTGAGATTTAATGGATATTTTGGACTCTGGTGAAAATATTATTTTATTCTGGTATTCCAATCACGATGAATGATGGCTTTAAAATATATTACACACGTTTCAGCTTGCCTTAGTAAGAATATTGGACATATAATATGTAAATGAGATAGACCCGATGATTAATATTGGTGCTTTCCAGTCTTTATATCTCAATCATTTCCTGATGTATAGCCTCTTCCAGAATTTATTATGACAGAATCTGCTGTTCTGATAAAAGATAGCTCAGTAAAGTCACTGAAGCAATAACCATATCCAGTATAGGCTACATTTAACTTCCACTGCTGCCTCTACCCCAAGAGGGAAGTTTTGGGGTTTTTTGTTCTTATCACTGGTTGGTCCTTTGCCTTTACTCTAAGTTCAATTGCCCTTTAGTGTTGCCTTCATTGACATTATTATAAGCCTCATAGACATTATTCTCCTGGTTCTGCTTTTTTTCCCCCTTCTATGAATAGCATAGAAGTCAGCTCATATTTCTCTGAATTCCTAATATTCTTATGGTACAATTATATTCCCCTACATACATATGCTATGGCATGATCAGTCATTCCCCCACTAGTGGGAGCCCATTTTGTTCCCATTTTTTTTGTTTTTGCAAGAAATGTTGCTATGAAAAACCTTTTTAAATCATCTTTCATGCTGGTAGTAACAGCCTTCTGAAGCAGTATTTAAATTTACAGTTTGCCTATCATGCATATGATGCTGAGGGGAAACAACTGGTTGATTTATTCTTAGATACAGATTTGCCAGAAGGGGAGAGAGTGAAGGCATTATTTATTTCCCTCTTTCTGTTACTGAGAACATAATAGTCATTCAGCCCTGAAATCTCCCCCATCACCCTCCCTCACTTTCTAGTTTCACTTTATGTGTCTTTCCCTAGTGCAGCATAAGCTCCTGGAAGGTAGGGATTGTTTGACTTACTTTTTCTATTCATAACCTTTGAATTTAACCAGTCCTGACACCTAATAAGTGTTTAAATCTTCCTTCCTTCCTTCTCTTCCTTCCTTCTCCCTCCATCTCCTCCTCCTTCTTTTCTTCTCCTCCTGTTCCTTTTCTGTATTCTTCTGTATATATGTAATGATGTCCCCTATAGTGAGTAACTTGATTGTAAGGGCTCCAAGTAAATTATATGATGAAATTGAGGTACAAATTTATAATTGACTATTTTTTTGAACTTTTTTTATTAATTTTTATAATTATAACATTTTCTTTGACAGTACATATGTATAGGTAGGTTTTTTTTTTTGTTTTTTTTTTTTGTTTGTTTGTTTTTACAACATTATCTCTTGTACTCCCTTCTGTTCTGAATTTTTCCCTCCTTCCCTCCACCCCCTCCCCTAGATGGCAGGCATTCCCATACATATTAAATATCTTATAGTATATCCTAGGTACAATATATATGTGCAGAACCGAATTTTATTGTTGTTGTTGCAAAGGAAGGATTGTATTCGCAAGGTAAAAATAATCTGGGAAGAGAAATAAAACAAAACAAAAGAAAACAAAAAACAATGCTCTCAGTTTACACTCATTTCCCAGTGTCCTTTTTCTGGGTGTAGCTGATTCTGTCCATTATTGGTCAATTGGAATTGGATTAGCTCTTCTCTATGTTGAAGATATCCACTTCCATCAGAATACATCCTCATACAGTATCATTGTTGAAGTGTATAATGATCTCCTGGTTCTGCTCATTTCACTCAGCATCAGTTGATGTAAGTCTCTCCAAGCCTCTCTGTATTCCTCCTGCTGGTCATTTCTTACTGAACAATAATATTATAACATTCATATACCATAATTTACCCAACCATTCTCCAATTGATGGGCATCCATTCACTTTCCAGCTTCTAGCCACTACAAAAAGGGCTGCCATAAACATTTTGGCACATACAGGTTCCTTTCCCTTCTTTAGTATTTCCTTGGGGTATAAGCCCAGTAGTAGCACTGCTGGGTCAAAGGGTATGCACAGTTTGATAACTTTTTGGGCATAATTCCAGATTGCTCTCCAGAATGGCTGGATTCTTTCACAACTCCACCAACAATGCATCAGTGTCTCAGTTTTCCCACGGCCCCTCCAACATTCATCGTTATTTGTTCCTGTCATCTTAGCCAATCTGACAGGTGTGTAATGATATCTCAGAGTTGTCTTAATTTGCATTTCTCTGATCAATAGTGATTTGGAACACTCTTTCATATGAGTGGAAATAGTTTTAATTTCATCATCTGAAAATTGTCTGTTCATATCCTTTGACCATTTATCAATTGGAGAATGGCTTGATTTCTTATAAATTAAAGTCAATTCTCTGTATATTTTGGAGATGAGGCCTTTATCAGAACCTTTAACTGTAAAAATGTTTTCCCAATTTGTTACTTCCCTTCTAATCTTGTTTGCATTAGTTTTGTTTGTGCAGAAACTTTTTAATTTGGCATAATCAAAATTTTCTATTTTGTGATCAATAATGGTCTCTAGTTCTCCCTTGGACACAAACTCCTTCCTCCTCCAAAAGTCCGAGAGGTAAACCATCCCATGTTCCTCCAACTTATTTATGATTTTGTTCTTTATACCTAAATCTTGGACCCATTTTGATCTTATCTTAGTATGTGGTGTTAAATGTGGGTCCATGCCTAGTTTCTGCTATACTAATTTCCAGTTTTCCCAGAAGTTTTTGTCAAATAATGAATTCTTATCCCAAAAGTTGGGATCTTGGGGTTTGTCATACACTAGATTGCTATTTTTATTCACTATCTTGCCCTGTGAACCTAACCTATGCCACTGATCAACTGGTCTATTTCTTAGCCAATACCAAATGGTTTTGGTGACTGTTGCTTTATAATACAGTTTTAGATCAGGTACAGCTAGACCACCTTCATTTAATTTTTTTTTCATTACTTCTCTTGAAATTCTCGACCTTTTGTTCTTCCATATGAATTCTGTTATTATTTTTTCTAGGTCATTAAAATAGTTTCTTGGGAGTCTGATTGGTATAGCACTAAATAAATAGATTACTTTAGGGAGTATTATCATCTTAATTATATTCGCTCGGCCTATCCAACAGCACTGAATATCTTTCCAATTATTTAAATCTGACTTTATTTTTGTGGCAAGTGTTTCGTAATTTTGCTCATATAATTCCTGACTCTCCTTTGGTAGATGAATTCCCAAATATTTTATACTATCGACAGTTATTTTGAATGGAATTTCTCTTTGTATCTCTTGCTGTTGGATTGTGTTGGTAATGTATAAAAATGCTGAGGATTTATGTGGATTTATTTTGTATCCTGCAACTTTGCTAAAACTCTGAATTATTTCTAATATAATTGACTATTAAACAAAGATTTATGATGCATGTATCCCTATAGCAAAAGATAGGTCAACCTCAGGCAATTTCTTTCATTTGTATGGTCCTTAGTTTTCTCAATTATAAAAAAATAACAGGCTTCAATATGATAACTTCTGAAATCCCTCATATTTTGAAATCTGATCTTCTGTTCTCATTGGGAAGTACTGATGCTTTACAGAATGACTGAAAGTGATAAGAAAACTATATGTTAGTTTCCTTTTTGGCATGAGAAATAAGGAACCATATATAAGGAACAATATATGGGTAAACCATAGGTCCAAACCACAATTGTGTTTTTACGTAATTTAGATTCAATATTGTGAATATCTTACAAATTATCCTCTTTGGGTTGTGGCTCTGTCTGGGATTTCTCAGGAGAGCATCAGGGGATATAACCCATGTACAGGTCTCTAAAGAAAAGGATGAAGGGATCCTCAATATTTATGAAAACACTCAAGCAAAAAATACATGTTATCTAGGACAGGTTTCATTTAATTTGACAAAAAAAAAGACAAAGACAACTCATACAACAGATTATAAACAGTCAAGATAATTCTCCTAATAATTTTTTACCATTCCTAGTGACCTCTATAGTCCTCTGGACCCATAACACTTCCCTAATTGCTGAGTGCCCCTATGAGAGAGATAATGCTCAGAATCACTAGAGGATTGACCATTTTCACTACAGTGATGGTCATCTTCCTAAAGACATATACAAGGAAGAGAGTGGAATAAGCATTTATGTAGTGCCTACTGTGTGCTAGACTCTGAACTAAGCACTTACAAATAGTTTCCCTTTTGAGCCACATAACAACCCTGAAGGATAAGTGTTGTTATGAACCCCATTTTACAGTTGAGAAAACTGAAACAAACAGAAGTAAAGTAACCTCCAAAATCACAGAAATAGTACTTGTAGATACCCAGCCTTATAGAACTAACTTGGTTGCCTATACACCTAAAGGAGAAATCAGTTGGAGCTCTTAAAGCATTGATCCCTTTCCACTCCCTGCAAATATATACAATAAATACTACATCACAGTACTAGTGGTTTGCTTTTTTTCCATTGTGATTCTATCATTTGCTGTCTTTTGACTTTGGCTTTTGATTGGTTCTGGCAGCTCCTTCACTTGATCTAAAAACAATATTATCAAAGGAATAATATTTTCACCAGAGTCCAAAATATCCATTAAATCTCAGAATAAGAGTGACATCCTTAAAAAAAAGTAAAGGTTATTGACCTATGAGGGGAAAAAAAGGCTATTAAGGGCTCTATAACTTTTATTTTATTTTTTTTTAAAGAAGAGTTACAATCTGCATGACTAGAGGGAATGCCCACATTGATGAGATCTTGGATGTATTGAGGTAAAATGTAACTGACATAAATGTAAGGATGTGGTAGATGTGAATAAATAACAGGTCTTAATGAACTGCAAGCTCAATCTTCTCCAAGAGGTCTCTCTTCCATCCTCCTTCTCATCTCACACTACTCAGATTTCTTCCCAAGCTCTTCCTTCACTTCTTACTCACATGAGAAGGTAGTCCATTTTCCTTACCAATACCAACCTTCTATGTGCAATCTTGATCTAAATCCTTCCCATTTTCTCTAGCTATTTGCCCCTACCACTCAGTAGTAAAAGTGATTTCCCTAAAAGTTAGGTCTACCCATATCTTTTCCTCTTCTCCTACACACAAAAAAGAAAACAAAATGCAAGGATTCTTATGTTTAGCACCTATCTTATTTGTATTTGAGTTTGACATTGACTAGTCTAGAGAACTCCTGAAAATACAGATGAATTCTGAGAAGCCAGCAAATGATGGACTGTCTACTCTTTTTCCTTCCCTCTCCTGCTTGAATAGCTCAGAAAACTTAAGTTTGTTGGCTCAAACAACTATAAATACTGATGAGTGGGACTAGTAATTGGGAGAAACCAGATAAGATGGGAAAAGGAGAAAGGCCTTGTGTAGCAAGACAATGATGAAAAACAATGAGAAGAGAACTCTGGAACTGTTGATTCCCTTCCCCTTCCCCCAATATGGAATTTGAGGAGGGTACAGAATGATAGGAGTATGTTAAAAGATTAATTTCCAACCTGGCTTGAGAAATGGATGGATTGGTCATACTTTGAAGCCATGAAAATTGGCAGGAAGGCTGGGTAGGGGTCTCTGTGTGCTCATCAAATGGGTATATCAAATAGAGAAATGTTACCCAAAGGAGCACCAGGGTGTTGCCAAGTCTAAAAAAAGGACTTATTGAGGAAGAAATCTCCACTAAAAGCACTCAATTTTCCAGATTACAATAAACTCAGGGGATTCACCTGCATCCTTGAACTCTTCCCTTTTATTCTCCTTAGTCTATTACATTCCTAATGTGTACTTAAGTGTAGAGTCAGTCTCAGTGTACCAGGAGGGATGGGGTGTATGGGATATTTAGAGCACCTCTGGTGAGAGGGTTTACTGAGCACCTTTCAGGATTTTTTATCCACCTGCAGTATCACTTATTTTCTAACTCTTACTCGTAGCTCCAAGAAGCTGAAGCATGCTCAGCAGCTACATGCCAGTAAAATTTTTTTTAGTAGATGGACTAAACAAGATTAAAAGTAATTGACAGGTCACAAACACATCAATGGATTAGGAACTTCCTCCAGCATAATGGATAGAGGAGAACAATTTGTTCCAATGGGGATAAAGGCAACTGATGCAGGCACTGTGGAGCAGTTAGAGGTTGGTTAAACATTGAAGATGTGGAGGTCATCCACAGTATCTTGAATCAAATGAGGCTGATGATTTTGTGCAACTCTGCCTTATTTAAATACTATTTATGAACAACCCATTTCAAGTCAATGATCTTCATTAATGAGGTTAAAAAACAATACCAGGAAGGATATCATACATAGAGTAATGATTCAGAATTTCTGAGTGGATGTTATGAGACAAGAGAGGAAGAAAAACTTCCAGAAATGTACCTCAGCCATGATATCATATCACAATTTACATATGAGAAAACAGAGGAAAGAAATGAAGTGACTTAGCTAATGTCACTCAGGTTATAAATAGCATATCAGAGATTCAAACGCAGGTCCTCTGTGTCTCTGTTTCTGTGCATCTCTGTGTTTCTGTTTGTCAGTCTCTGTCTGTCTCTACCTTTCTGTCTGTTTCTATCTTTGTTTCTCTTTCTCTGTCTTTGTCTCTGCCTCTCTATCTCTGTCTGTCTCTCTCTATATCTAAGCATTTTTTGCCTTCAATGAATGCACTACTTCTCAGGAAGAGGAGGAGTGAGGTAAATATGGGAGCAGGATGAAAAAACACAGAGGGCTAGGGGGCAGCTAGGTGGTGCGTGGAGAGAGTACCAGCCCTGAAGTCAGGAGGACCCAAGTTTAAATCTGGCCTCAGACACTTAGCAATTACTAACTGTGTGACCTTGGGCAAGTCACTTAACCCCAATTGCCTCAGGGGGAAAAAAAAAACCAGAGGACTGAGAGGAGATAAAATGATTAGGTACCTAAGTAGAAGTTGGGGAAGGAAGAATTTCCAATGAGGAAACTGAAGAGCAGGGAAGAGAGAGAGAGTGAGTCCCAGAGACAAGATTATAAAAGAGTAATATGTAAGATGAAAGGCAATGTGATGAAATGAAGCATACTTGCTTATTGGTGTCCAACTTCTATATTCTATCCCATCAAGGAGAAACTATAATATGAGAAATAATATGGTATTTTGAAAAGGATACTGGATTTGAAACTAGAGGATCTGAGTTCACTACTTACTACTTGTATAGTCTGTAACTGATGCAAGAAGCCTTTTTCAATCCCCCTTAATGATGATTACTACAATTTATCTTGCATATATCTGATTTGTATTGTCTTTGTGTCATCTTCTACATTTAACTGTGACCTTTTTTGTCTTAGGGGTATTTTATTTTTTCCAGTTATATGTAAATATAGTTTTCAACATTCATTTAATAAGATTATGAGATCCAAATTTTTCTCCTTTCCCTTCCCTCCCTCATCCCCAAGATATCAATTAATCTGACATAGATTATACATGGTCTAAACATTTTAAACATATTTCCATATTAGTCATGTTATAGAAGAAAAAAATCAGAATAAAAGGGAAAAACCATAAGAAACAAATAAAAAAAGTGAAAGTTGTATGTTTTGATCAGTATCCAATTTCCATAGTTCTCTTTCTAGATGTGGATGGCACTTTCCATCAAAATGTATTGGAATTGCCTTGAATCACCTGAAAAAAAGCCAAGTTTATCATGACTGATCATCACATAATCTTGTTGTTGCTATGTGCAATGTTCTCTTGGTTCTGCTCACCTCCCTTAGCTTCAATTCATACTTTTTCTTTCCAGGCTTTTCTGAAATCAGTCTCAAAATTATTATTGAACAATAAAATTCCATTAAGTTCATATAACCTAGTTTATACAGCCATCCCCCAACTGAGGGACATATATTCAATTTCGAGTTTCTTGCTACTACAAAAAGGGTTGCTACAAACATTTTTGCACATAGGGGTTCTTTTCCCTTTTTTTATGACCTCTTCGAGATACAGACTCAGTTAGAGATACTTCAGGATCAAAGGGTATACATAGTTTTATAGTTACATCTATACATATTTACATACATATATACATTATTTTATATATATATATATATATATATACATAGTTACACGTTGTTTTATATATACACATAGTTACAAGTTGTTTTCCAGAATGGTTGTATCAGTTCACAGTTCATTCATGTCCCAGTTTTATTGCATCCCCTCCAACATTTAACTTTATCTTTTCCTATTATCTTAGCTTTATCTTTCCTATTTTCCTATTATCTTAGCCAAAGATGTAAAGTTTTTGATAGGATGGACTCTTAACCTGCTGCAAGGACCTTGAGTCATTTTCTTTCTGCTGTTTTGGTTGATGTTAGATCCTCCTAATGATTAGTTTATGATCTTGATAAAGAAATTCCCCCTCTAGGAGCTTCACTCACACCTAGTATCAAGAAGGGACCCCAAGAAATTTTCTACCACATTTACATCTGATTAGTAATGTCCTCTCCTCATCTGATAACTGACTGACTTGTTCTTAACCAAGTCCATAATCTTATTATCTAACTACCCAACTTTGAATGTGTTCCCTCCTCAGCATATCTCTCCTATATAAGTAAAATTTCTTGGACAAACCTTGGTTTATATTGCTATAGAATGTATTTTTTTTCTATATTCACTACGTTGCATAAAAATAAAGCTCACAGTTGTATCATTTTCCTGAGTACCAATTTTGTAGAGGTCTCAAATCCAATTTTTTTTTTTTTACTCATGAGGATAAATAAAATAAAAACCATATTTTACCTTTCTTTGTATCCTCAGCACTTAACACAGTGCCTGGCACACAGTAGGTACTTAATAAGAGTTTATTAACCAACTAAAAATAAGTAAACTCTCTGAGCTTCAATTTCTTCATCTGCTGACAGGTATCAGAGAAAAGTAAAAAGAATCTTCATACAGTCAGAGAACTTGAATTCAGATCCTAGCACTGTCACTTACTTCTTGACCTCAAGAAAACCAATTAGCCTTTCAGAGTCTCAGTTTCCTCAACTATTGAGAAGGTTGGGTCTAGATAACTTCTGAGGTTCCTCCCAGCTTGAAATCTATGATTCTATATGTTAATGGCAAAGAGGAAAATCACCTCTAAAGGGTCCATTCATCTTTAAATCTCATGATCCACAGTCCTACTTTTCTTACCACCTGACTGCAGTCAGACATAGCCATCAAGGGAGAAGCAGAGACCTCATACCCACTCCCTAGAAATGGATAAGCACACACAGGGTCATTCTTGATCAGATTCCCTCAGCTGTTAGTTCTTCATATACCTTGTATTCCTCCAGTGAAATACATGCTCCTTTGAGGGCAGGGACTGTTGATTTCTTTCTTTCTCTGCGTCTTTGTTGTTTGTTTTTTCCTTCTTTCTTGCTAATTTTTTGCTAATACAGTATAATTGTTGTAAATATGAAAGTGAAATTATAACAAAGTAGGTTGGGTCTGGTAGTAAAAGGGCAGTATGAGTTTTACATTTTTTTGTGGTCATTTCTTATCTAAAACCTCCTGCTTGCTATGTGAGAGACCTTAAGCTTCAAACTTTCCCTTCTTTCTTTCTTCAGTTACGAGTCTTTGAAGAAATTGAATGGTAGCCAGAGAAGAATCTGATGAGTAGAACTGGGTGGTGTTTTTCTTTCCAGAGGAGGCTTGCTGGACTCTGATGTGAGTATTATGTTGCATGTAGTACTTGATCTTTGAAACCATGCAAATAACAAGAAGTTGAGATTATGGAAAAGAACGTGCTCTGAAGTTGTATCTTAAGGGAGATCTTGGAAAATAGAATAAGTTTCAGTCATTTGGGATGATTTAAATGGGATTTAGGTGATAATACAAACTTCTTGCCTTGCGATTTTAGGATTTTTCCTTCTAAAGATCATTGTTTCCTTTGGGAGGTTATAAAGCAATTTAACTGCAACAAAAAATATATTCAGGAAATATCTGTTCAGGAAACTTGAACCACGTTTTAAAGTTCCTGTCAGAGAGCTTTCTGCCCAGTGGTATCTGCTTTGAATTAGTTTCTCTTTGGCATGCAGTATTGTTATTCTGGACTAACTCCTCTTAAAAAAATTATATCTTTTGATCTGGGGTTACCTGTCCCCCCTTCTTCACTTTCCCAGAAATTCTCTATAGCAAAGAAGTCAGAAAAACTAACCAACACATCAGTTAAGACAGTCAGTATATACAGAGTTTCATATCCACAGTCCCCTGCCTCTACAAAGAAAGGGAGAGGTACATTTTACTATTTCTCCTTCAAGGTCAACTTTGATTTGTAATTAGATGGCATTCAGTTTCTATATCTTGAGTCTTGCTTTTTCTTTTATTTACATTGTTATTGTCATTGTGTAGTTTGTTTAACTGATTCTGGGATCAGCTCCTCTTTTTCTCTTCGCAGAGTATTTAAACAGTTTTTAGTTTTAAATATTTTTTTTTAGTTTTTTTTTTTTTGTTTAGATTTAAGTGTTATTTTACGGGAATGTTCACAAGGTTATTAGATGATAATAGCATTAACTGAAAGGGGAAAGGGAACTTTTCCTTCTAGTTTAAATGTGCAAAGAAAAGTTACCAAGATTAAAAGAAAGCTAAAAAATGAGTAATAAATGGACATTTGTTGAGCAATTGCTCTGGGCCCAGCAATTCCCTAGAAACTGTGATGGGGAAAGAATTGAATTAAACAACACTATCCCTATTATGGGACAATATACAATCTGCTTAGAGAACATAAAATATACTTCTACCCCCTCCCATCCTGCTTTATTTTAAATACAATTACAAAGCAGTACACTTCAGTGAGTAGTGTAGTATAGTGGATAGAAAGATGGCCTTGGAGTCAGAATGATACTTTGAGCCTTTGCTGGCTGTATGACCCTGGACAAGCCACTTAATCTTCCTAAGATTCTAGGTCACAGAGATAATATTTATCTGCATTAATAGAGGCATCTCCTTACTAGAAATTTCCTACATTAATAAAATTGCAGGCCTAGTTTGAGAAAGAAAAAAGGAAAGGAAGGAAAGAAGGAAAGAGAATGAATGAATGAAAAAAAGAGAGAAAAAGAGAAAGGAAGAAAGACAAAAAAAAAAAGAAGGAAAGATGCAGGGGAAAAGAAAGAAAGGAAGATTTTTAAAAAGACAAGAAAAGACTTTTAAAAATCTTTGACTTTGCCAGGCTAACCACTATACCTTAGGAGACAGTTTCACCAGTTTCTATGGTCAAAATATTTTATAACTTCGTAGGCCATTGGTTGCTAATGAACCTCTGTCATTTTATCCAAGTTGATCTTCAAACTAGAAACACTGTTATAGATGGGCTTAGACTCAAAGTCTTTCAGGCTTGTTAAAACCTTTCTTGGGCAGAAGATTTGAAAAGCCAGTCACTTCCTCTCCATGCCAGGTTTTCCAAATACAAAATAATAGGATTTACAGTGAATAGGAACTAACATATTTTAGTAAAAACAACATTGGCTTTAGAATCAGAAGACAATCTCAGTTTGCCACTTTTGAGTAAGTCATCTCTCTGAGAGCTCAGTTTCATTTATAATTTTAAATAAGTAAAATTTCCTTATTTTAAAGGAAGGAAAAAAATTTTGAAATTGGACTAAATGACTTCTAAGTTTCCTTCTTGCACTAAAGCCTGTTATCCCATGAGAATTAAATGTAGAGTAGAAAAAAGGCCTGGGTTTAAATACTGATTGCAGTATTTACTAGCCAAGTGATGCACAAAACTACTCATTTAAAACTTAATTTCCCCATTTATAAAATGAGAACAGTGTATCACATTGTTTTTGTTCAATCATATTTGACTCTTTATGACCCCATTTGGAGTTTTCTTGGCAAAGAAACTGGAATAGTTTTGCCATTTCTTCCTCCAGACTATTTTACAAATGAGGAAACTGAGGCAAACAGAGTTAAGGAATTTGCCTTGAGCCACATAGCTAGTAAGGATCTGAGGCCAGATTTAAATTCAGGAAGATGAGTCTTCCTGACTCCAGGACTAGCATTTTATCCTCTAGCTGCCCTGTACATCAGATTAGATGATCTCTAAATTGTCTCCCCGCTCTAAATTCCATGAATACATAAATGTTGCAATAATACAGAATAAAAGAGAGATCAATCAGAGCTCAGCAAGGTTAATTTGAAAATACTTCCTGGAGAAGAGGAATCTTGAGAAACTGATGGACATAGATTGTAAAAGAAAATTTGAGAAATGAGGACAGGAATTGGAAAGGTACATGTTGGGGGAAAATAGTAGTTTTTCTAGTGTATTTTGATGAACTGATAATGTCATATTAAAAATAAAATGTTTTGTATGAAGCTTCTATGTTGATTTTAGGAAAGAAGGGCATTGAGAGAATCTCACAGAATACCTTTAATATTAGTGGTCTGCAGTTCTAAAAATCTTGTGATGAAGAGAGCCAGAGAGAGGACTGTGGGAACTGAGTATGATTCACAACACACCATTTTCACTCTTTTTGTTGTTGTTTGCTTGCATTTTATTTTCTTTCTCATTTTTTTCTGGTTTGATTTGTTGTTGTTGTTTTTTTTTTTTTTTTTGTACAAGATAATTGTATAATTGTATATGCATATATTGGATTTAAAATCTATTTTTACCAGGTTTAGCATATATTAGACTACTTGTCTAGGGGAGGGGTGGAAAAAACTGGAACACAAGTTTTTCAAGGGTTAATGTCAAAGAATTATCCATGCATATGTTTCAAAAATAAAAAACTCAACAACAACAACAACAACAAAAATTATATATACATATGTTCTTCCAAAGGACCTAGAATGGGGCAAAGGTGGTCTGTCTTACACTGGTCTTCCTTCCATTGAACAGATAGCAAGATATAGGATGCTAGATTTAGATACAGAAGACTGGGATTTCAATGTCCCCTTGACTTTTTGTATGATAGTGGTTTATCCTCTATGAAATTCAATTTCCTTATCTGTAATTCTTTTTACTGCCTTTTCCTCAGAATCAGTCAAGAAAAACTCTTTGCCAAACTTCAAGTTTTACATAAAGGTGAACTATTATCAGCATTGTCATCATTGTTATTCTTGTTATTTCTCTTCTTATCATCACAAGTACCTTATGCCCCAACCTAATTCAAGTGCTTCTTAACTACATTGGTCATGCTTCTCAAACCACTTTTTATCCTTCCACTAGACTCATCTTTCTGAAATACCACTTTCATCCAGGGGGAAAGTTAATGCAGTAGAATGAGTCTTGGATCTGGGACTCAATTCCCTCATTTACATGGTTTCACTAGATAACCTCAAAATTCTCCATTTCTAAATCTGTGATCATGTTACTATCCCACTAAAGAGCCTTCAATAGCTACATTTCCTATGGAATAAAATCTAAATTTAAACCTCCCGTCATTCAAAAGAAACAATATGAAATTTTATAAAGGGTGTTGGCATTAGAACCTAAATTCCAATCTCAGTCTCAACATTTATTAGTTATATGACTGGGCAAATCTCCTGAACTTATTTTTTCCATATCTAAAATGGGCATGACTTTGCATTATTTCACAAAGCATCTTACAAATTTTAAAGTGCTAGATTAATATAGATCATTATTGTTATTATTCAAAATCCCCATGAGTCCCAATTTAGGTTGATTTCTACTATTATCTGTGGATAATGTTATAAGAATTCTTCATTCTAGCCAAATCATGTTTGACCTCATCCAAACATCTCAGTGCCTTTGCTTATTCTAGATCAATTGATCAATCATCACGATGCTTTGTAAATGTATATTGATTGATTAGTTGCTCCAAAAGACTTAAAGGAAGATATACAAAAAGAGGCAATGTTTGCCCTCAAGGAACAGAGTATTTGATCATAGAGGCAATAAGAAAGCACTGGTTGACATGACTGACCCAGCACTTTATCTACTGTGTCACCTAGTTGCTCCAGAAAGGTTTGTCAATCCATTGCCTAGGAATTCATTTACCATCCCTGTGGTTACCCAGGCAGAGGTCTTTAAGGCCATTATTCCCCTACATATTGTCTTCCCCTTCATATTTAAAAGGTAAATGCCTTGACAGTAGGGATTTATCTTATTTTTTGTGTGTTTTTATCCCCAAAGGCAAAGTACTTGCCACATAGTAAGTGCATAATGACCATTTAAAAAATTTATTCATTATTCATTCATGAGAACATTTTAAATGAAAAATTTTGCATTTGCATTTAAAAATCAGCTGATGGACAGATAAATTTCAGAAAAACAAGAAAAGACTTACATGAACTGATGCTGAGTGAAGTGATCAGAATCAAGAGAACATTGTACACAGTAAAAGTATATGTGATGATCAACTTTGGTAGACTTAGCGCTTTTCAGCAGTATAATAATCCAAGATAATTCCAAAAAACATCATTATAAAAATGCTATGCATATCAGGAGAAAGAATTATCTGAGTGCATATTAAAGTATACTTTTTTTTATTCTTTTGATTTTTTTCAATCTTTTGTTTTTATGGCTCTTCTCTTTTGTTCTGTTTCTTCTTCCACAACATGAGAAATGTAGAAATATGTTCACATGATTACACATGTAAAACGTATATCAAATTGCTTTCCATCTTGAAGAAGGAGGAAAGGAGAGAAGGAGAAAAAAATTTGAAGTGCAAATAAAAAATAAATGTAGATATATAAACAATAATTGCTTTTCTTCTCAATGCTGGGGGAGGGGAGAAGAAGGAAGGGAGAGAATTTGGAACTCAAAAATTTTAAAAACAAATGTTAAAAATTGTTTTTGCATGTAACTAGAGGGAAATATATTTTAAAAATTTTAAAGAGTGAAAAAATGAATTACATATAATTGGGAAAAATACTATACAGAATGTATGTGTGTGTATATATATGTATATATATACCCGTGTGTGGGTGTTTGGGTGTAACTTGGTAACAGTTCCTTTCACAGAAAAGACTTAGAAGACAGGGGTGATCTTGGCAGAGAAGAAGAGAAATGTCAAAGGCAGTAGTGATTTGAAGCAGCTAGGTATTACAAGGAATATAGTTGGGACCTGGAGTCAGGAAGACATCTTCCTGAGTTCAAATCTAGCCTCAGATACTTACTGTGGCATCCTGGTCAAATCACTTAACCCAGTTTACTTCAGTTTCCTCATGTATAAGATGAGTTGGAGGAGGAAATGGCAAACCACTCCAGTGTCTTTACCAAGAAAACTCCAAATGGGGTCATGGAGAGCCAGACATTACAAATGACTAACAAAAAAAAAGTAGTGGCTTACTCAACCTAAAGAGCCAGCTTGTCCCTGGTGGCGAAAATATTTGTCTCCCTTGGACTGGAAATGCTGCACTGTATCACTAGCTGAGACAGGAGCCAATTAGGATTTCTAATAATGTTTCTTCTCTTGTTAGTCAGACCTTTTTGTATTTGTGTAATCTATTCATCAAAACAATTTATGGAGCAAAAATGCAGAATATATTTCTCTATCAGGTAAAGTACTTTTTATTAAGGTGAAAGTAGCATAATATCAGAATTTGCTCTAATAGTTCAACTAATAAAAGCTAAAGGGCCATTCTACTGAGATAAATAAAGTCCAAAAGGTAGAAATGAAAGCCAAATGGAATCAGTCAATAATATACTATTGACAACATAGTTGTTTTTACAGCGATGTAACGAAACTAATATAAGGAAGAACATTCATTCTAGATATGAGTTGCCTTATTTTTGGAATTTGAAAAAATGTTTTGACCTAACAAAAACATTGGTACGTCAAACACAAGATGAAAATTATTGGTGGAAATAATAAGACTTTGCATGAAATCTTGGAAGATGGATTATTATTCTTTCTCAAAAACCCTTATTTTTTCTTCTCAAAGATTTGGGAATCTTTATTTGATACATTTATCAAATAAAGTGTATTATTTACACTTGATACACTTAGTATTTAGCCATTTAGTTTTGAGTATTTAGCACTCAGTTGACCAATGAAAGTTTTCTGAAAAAATGAAAAACCACAGTGAACTCCTTGCTCTCTGTAAAAAAAAATTGAACAGACCTACTTTGAAGAGGTGGGAAAGGGCAGGCTCCTAGGGTTGACTCAGAGATTTGTTCAGTTAGATACTTCAATCAAAAGTCTACTTATTAAATAACTTTGATTTTATAACTGTAACAGCATCAGAATTTTAGAAAAGGAACAAAAATTTTAGTAGTCTCTAATAGTATAAAAGCTAGGTGGTGCAATGGATAAAACATAAGACCTAAAATCAAAAAAGATTAGTTTTCCTTGGTTCAAATCTGGCCTTAAACACTTATGAGCTGTGTGATTCTGGTTAAGTCACTTAACCTTGTTTTCCTCAGTTTCCTGATCTGTAAAATGAGTTGAAAAAAGAATGGCAAACTGATCCACTATCTTTGCCAAGGAAACTCCAAATAAAATCACAAAGAGTAGGACAAGACTGAAAAAATGGCTGAACAACAATAGCCAACAAAAATGGTCACGTTAGATCAATGAATTAGCAGATTTTTGAGGTCCTTTCCAGTTCTAGATCTATACATAGTCTTGTTGTTTTCCCTATTAACAAGATTTATAACTCAAAACATCTTTTATTATTATTATTATTATTATTATTATTATAGCTTTTATTGACAGAAATATTCATGGGTAATTTTTCAACATTGTCCCTTGCAATCACTTCTATTCCAACTTTTCCCTTCCTTTCCTTCACCTCCTCCCCTAGATGGAAGGCAGTCTCATACATGTTAAACATGTTAAAGTATATCTTAAATATAACAAATGTGTACACATCCATATAGTATTCTTGTTGCCCAAGAAAAATTGGATTTAGAAAGGTAAAAATAACCTGGGAAGAAATAAAAAAAATGCAAGTAGTTCACATTCATTTCCCAGTGTTCTTTCACTGGAGGTAGCTGGTTTTGTCCATCATTGATCAATTGGAACTGAATTGGATCTTCTCATTGTCAAAGATATCTATTTCCATCAGAATATATTCTCATATAGTATTGTTGGTGAAGTGTATAATGATCTTCTGGTTCTGCTCATTTCACTCAGCATCAGTTCATGTAAGTCTCTCCAAACCTCTCTGTATTCATCTTTCTGGTCATTTCTTACAGAACAATAATATTCCATAACATTCATATACCACAATTTATTCAGCCATTCTCCAATTGATGGGCATCCATTCAATTTCCAGTTTCTGGCCATTACAAAGAGGGCTGCCACAAACATTTTTGCACATACAGGTCCCTTTCCCTTCTTTAAGATCTCTTTGGGATATAAGCCCAGTAGAAACACTGCTGGGCCAAAGAGTATGCACAGTTTGATAACTTTTGGGGCATAATTCCAGATTGCTCTCCAGAATGGCCAGATCCGTTCACAATCCCACCAACAATGCATTAGTGTCCCAGCTTTCCCACATCCCCTCCAACATGCTTCACTATCTTTTCCTGTCATCTTAGCCAATCTAACAAGTGTATAATGGTATCTCAGAGTTGTTTGAATTTCTCTGATTAATAGTGATTTGGAACACCCTTTCATATGAGTAAAAATAGTTTCAATTTCATCCTCTGAAAATTGTCTGTTCATATCCTTTGACCATTTATCAATTGGAGAATGGCTTGATTTCTTATAAATTAGAGTCAATTTTCTATATATTTTGGAAATGAGGCTTTTATCAGAACCTTTAACTGTAAAAATGTTTTCCCAGTTTATTGCTTCCCTTCTAATCTTGTTTGCATTAGTTTTGTTTGTACAAAAGCTTTTTAACTTAATATAATCAAAATTTTCTATTTTGTGATCAATAATGATCTCTAGTTCTTCTTTGGTCACAAATTCCTTCCTCCTTCACAGGTCTGAGAGGTAAACTATTCTAAGTTCTTCTAATTTATTTATAATCTCATTCTTTATACCTAAGTCATGAATCCATTTTGATTTTATATTGGTGTACAGTATTAAGTGTGGGTCTGTGCCTAGTTTCTGCCATACTAATTTCCAATTTTCCCAGCAGTTTTTGTCAAATTGTGAATTCTTATCTCAAAAGTTGGGATTTTTAGGTTGCAATAGTTATTGACTATTTTGTCCTGTGAACCTAACCTATGATCAGTGGATCAACTAATCTATTTCTTAGCCAATACCAAATGGTTTTGGTGACTGCTGCTTTATAATATAGTTTTAGATCTGGTACAGCTAGGCCATCATCATTTGATGTTTTTTTTTTCATGAGTTCCCTTGAAATCCTTGACCTTTTGTTCTTCTAGGTGAATTTTGTTGTTATTTTTTTCTAGGTCATTAAAATAGTTTCTTGGGAGTCTGATTGGTACAGCATTAAATAAATAGATTATGTAGATAGTATTAGCATCTTTATTATATTCGCTTGGCCTATCCAAGAGCACTTAATATTTTTCCAATTGTTTAGATCTGACTTTATTTGTGTGGAAAGTGTTTTGTAGTTTTGCTCATATAGTTCCTGACTTTCCTTTGGCAGATAGATTCCCAAATATTTTATGCTATCGACAGTTATTTTAAATGGAATTTCTCTTTGTATCTCTTGCTATTGTATTTTGTTGGTGATATATAAAAATGCTGAGGATTTATGTGGATTTATTTTGTATCCTGCAACTTTGCTAAAGTTATGAATTATTTCTAATAGCTTTTTAGCAGAATCTCTGGGGTTCTCTAAGTATACCATCATATCATCTACAAAGAGTGATAATTTGGTCAAAGCATCTCTTAATCTGATATAGTTCAATCATTTCATTTTACAAACCAGGACTTGTCCAACATCACAGAAGCAGGATCAGGATGAATATTTAAACATGGACCCAAATTTCCTCAAATATGAGAGAAAGAGGTTGGAGCTCTATGATTTCTTACAGTTCTGGCAACTGTAACAAAATTCAAAATGGCTATCTCTCAATTACTCAGGGCCAGAGTGTCCAAACTATGAGTTATGAGCTCTCATCCAACTTCTTTTTTTATGTGGAAGAAGGATTAGACTTCTTTTGGGGAACAGAAATGGGACCAATAAAAGGGAGACAAATTTTATTTCACCACTAGGGGGAAACTTCCAAGTAATTCAAGCTGTCCTAAACTATGTCAGAAAGTCATAAATTCATCAGTAGGAGGTCTCCAAGCAAAGGTTGTATGACTACTTGAGAGTGTAATAGAAGTTTTATTCTGAGGGCAAGTATGAAGAGAAGGTTGGGTTAAAAAACTTCTGAAGTCTCTTCTGATTCTAAGATTTTGTATTCTCATCCCATGAGCCAGACAACATTAAACCAAAAATAAAGCAAGAGAGTTAGAGAACTACATTTAGCAAATTTGTAGGCTAAAGAGTCATGAAGTAATTATGAATGACCAGACTCAGAATCACAGACTTTTGAATCTCAGAGTTGGTATTAATAATAGAAATAAGCTATTCCTAATCACAATTGAGCAAGACCCCTGCAATAGCAATAGCTGTGTCTAGTATGAATTCTAAGAGGAGGATTTATTGTTCATCCTTCATTCTCAAAGAGGACCAATAATACCAGAAAGGTGATGTCTTCACTTGCAAGTCAATTGGATTTAAATGAAGTAGATTTAAGGGTTTGTAAGTCCCACTCACTGGGAAGAAAAAAGGATGATTACTATGATACTAAATGGTCAGGTGGGTAACCCCTGAGCTTTTTCAGATGGAAGTGGAACAGAGAGGGTCTTTCAGAAACTAAAAGATGTCTCTAGGACTTACCTGAACTGATGCTAAGTGAAATGAGCAGAACCAGGAGATCATTATACACAGCAACAACAAAACTATACAATGATAAATTCTGATGGACCTGGTTCTCTTCAACAGTGAGATGATTCAAACCATTTCTAATTGTTCAGTGATGAAGGGAGCCATCTACACCCAGAAAGAGGACCATGAGAGCTGAGTGTGGTTCACAACATAGCATTTTTTACTCTTTTGTTGTTGCTTGCTTGCATTTTCTTCTTCTTCTTCTTCTTCTTCTTCTTCTTCTTCTTCTTCTTCTTCTTCTTCTTCTTCTTCTTCTTCTTCTTCTTCTTCTTCTTCTTCTTCTTCTCTTCTTCTTCTTCTTCTTCTTCTTCTTCTTCTTCTTCTCTTCTTCTTCTTCTTCTTCTTCTTCTTCTCCCTTCTCCTTCTCCTTCTCCTCCTCCTTCTCCTCCACCTCCTCCTCCTCCTCCTCCTCCTCCTCTCCTCCACCTCCTCCTCCTCTTCCTCCTCCTACTCCTCCTCCTCCTCCTCCTCCTCCTCCTCCTCCTCCTCCTCCTCCTCCTCCTCCCTCCTCCTCCTCCTTCTTCCTATTCTTCTTCTTCTTCTTCTTCTTCTTCTTCTTCTTCTTCTTCTTCTTCTTCTTCTTCTTCTTCTTCTTCTTCTTCTTCTTCTTCTTCTTCTTCTCCTTCTTCTTCTTCTCCTTCTCCTTCTTCTTCTTCTTCACTGCTTTGATTTGATTTTTCATGCACAGCACAATAATTGTATAAATATGTATGCATATGTTGGATTTAACATACATTTCTACCATGTTTAACATATATTGGACTACTTGTCATCTAGGGGAGGACATGGGAGAAGGGAGGGAAAATTGGAACACAAAATTTAGCAAGGGCTAATGTTAAAGAATTGTCCATGCATGTGTTTTGAAAAATAAAAAGCTTTTAAAAAATAATAAAATTTAGTTTTCTTTTTCTAAAGAAAAAAAAGATGTCTCTAGGAGTTGAACACTAGTAGCAGTTACATACACATGATGCCATATTTCTTCTTTCCTATTCTTCTCTCATCCTCACCTATCAAAATCTTACACATTTTTTGGTAATGAATCTTCTACCTTCAAGAAAGGACTGGATGACCATTCATCAGGGATTTTGTAGAAGCAACTCCTATAGTGTGTTGATAAATCTGGAGGGGAAAATGATATTCATTTAGTTTAATCTTCATTATTAATATTTTCTCCATACTTTCTTAAGTCTGGATAATCAACAAAACAATACATCAAGCCTTATTTATAATACTTGTTAATATCTAAGATATAATTGCTTACAATGAAAATTTAACAATCAGCTCTTGGGCTCCAGTTCCAGCTATATTTCACAACCCCTGGTTGCATTAGACTTCTCAGGTCCCATCCAGTTCTGAGGCTTGAAAATTCTGCCTAATTCATGTTGTTTTCTTTGCTGCCCTCAAATTGGATATGATCTTTCACCAAATCCCATGTCACTATCTTTGGTATATTAATTAATGGACTGAGTGATTTGTCACACTCTTTGGAATTTGTAAATAAATACATTGTATTTATTGTGTATCTACTTATATATGTACATATTGTATGTGTCCCTTCTCTCCTACCTACAGTTCCTCTCCTTGGAACCTATAATTTTTATTTTTGTTTTCAGTGTTTCCAATTGCAGAGAATAAGTGTTTCACAAATGCTTGTTGATTGATAATTCTAGCCTACCAAAAAATGGAATTAGTTGTCTGTCTGACTCAATTTAATGCAGTATAAACTCATGGAATTATCTTTATGTTCCCAGAAGGACCTACCACAAGGGTTTGCTTATAAGTGTTCAGCAAGTATTAAATGAAATTTGAGGTTAAAAATTGCATATTTCCATAGAAATCAGGAATTTCTGAAATTTCTATAGATAGATTTCTGAGCAAATGATTAAGAGAGAGAGAGAGAGAGAGAGAGAGAGAGAGAGAGAGAGAGAGAGAGAGAGAGAGAGAGAGAGAGAGAGGGAGGAAAACTTTTCCAGGACAGTGAGAAACCACAGGCTCTACAATGTTTCACATGCCATCAAAAACTAGAGAATTTCACTTCTTTCTCTTGGCTTGAATTTAATTTCTCTTCCTTTGAATTGTTCTGTCCGTGAACAAATTATGTGAGAGAATCAGTGTCCTGAAAGGCCTATTTCTTGCCATCTATATCATCTGTTCCCTTGCAATCTGGTAAATCCTCAGACATACAGTCTGCATGAAGGAGAACACATGAAATAAATGCTGAGATGAAGGTACAGAAGTGCTCACAATAACCAATACACAATTTCATGTAAGTCATGCACCAAAAATGTCTGAGAGAAAAACAAACTGATAAGAATTGAACTCATTTGTGGCTTATGAAGGCTGACAAAGTAGTTTTCCTCCCAATAACCCTATGACATAAACAATGTGAATGTTATCTCCATTTTACAGATGGGGAAATTGAGGTTTAGAAAGGCGAAGGGACTTGTGTAGAGTTCACTCAGTGTTAGGGCCAGGGTTTGAACTCGTTTCTTTACTATGGGATTAGACCACTTGCTAAGAAAGAAAATAGTAAGAACTTTCTATGAATTATCCATTGTGTTAAATACTGACACCACAAAGAAAGATAGTCTTTACCCTCAAGGAGTTCATACAACAGGAAAGACAGCATGTAAATATTTAGGTACATACAAGATTTGTAGAGTAGATGAAAGAAAATGGAACTGGGACATCCATGGGGGGCCACTTTCTTTCTAAGATTATTGTTATTTTTGTTAATCAATGTAGTTATTAATAATTCTTCACATTATGTAATTTGATTGGTATTACAATCTCAGATTGTGTTTGGTTCAAAGAAAATTAGAGCCCTTTGGGCTCTCCAAATTTCTGAAATTTGTTTATCTTTTCAAGCTTGGATTTAAGGAAAGTAAAAAAATCAATAGTCTCTCTCTGACAGTGACAGCAGGTTCATACACATTTATATATATACATACACACATATATGTATATGCTCACATATATATATATATATGCATGTACTCATGTGTGCGCATGTGTGTGTGTGTGTGTGTGTGTGTGTGTGTGTGTGTGTGTATAAGGACAACATTTCAAATCAGCCAGGTAGCATAATGGATAACACACCAGACTTGGAGCCAGCGAGTTCTGTGTTCAAATCCTACTTTGTACATTTACAAGCTGCATGATTTTGGGAGAAATATGTTTTTTCTCGGGACTTTGATTTCCTTATCCATAAAATGGGTATATGATTATCCCTATGAGTATAGGTTGTTAAGAGGATTACATTTTTGAAAATATGTAAATCACTTTTTAAACCCTAAAGGACCATAGAAATATTAGATATTATTATTCAGACTTACAAAGAACAGTAGAAGTTATCTAGCCTGTTGTTAATTCATATCCAGCTTTTCATGACCCCATTTGGGGTTTTCTTGGCAAAGATATTGGAGTGGTTAGCCATTTCCTTCTCCCGCTCATTTTACAGATAAAGAAACTGAGGCAAACAGGGTTGAGTGACTTGTTCAAGGTCACAAAGTCTTTGAGGCCAGATTTGAATTCAGGAAGATAAGTCAGGAAGACTAGGCTCTGTGCTCAGTTCACTGTATCAAATTACTGCCCAGTGGCACAGTGGATAGAGCCAAGCCTAATGGACTACAAATTCAAATAGAAATGGATTTTTTCAGTAGACATAATCACTTAGAAAACCACAAATTAACATTATCTCTCTTTTGTGGTATTTTTATTTATTTCATTCAACATTCCCAACTGCATTTTAATCTGGTTATGACAGCACTTATGAGGCTTACTAATTTGACATCACTGATTTAGCCCAACTTTATCATTTCTGAGAAAATCGATCCATTATGTTGACATCCTACAAAGTATTTCCCAGTCTCATAAGTATACTTGGAGCCCTCAAAAGTTTACTGAGAATGGTTTGCTTTTTTCTGAGCTTCACGTTCCAATGGCGGGGGAGCTCTCACTACCACATAAAATAACTCATTTCACTTACAAACAGCTCTAATTGTTAGAGAGTTTAAAAACAGTACTGAACCCAAATCTGACTTCAGTTAGTTTTTCTATGATGCATATGGGATCTACCAGCAGCCTGTGCTATCCTTGATTTTCCAGGAAGGTTTTTAAATTCCAAGCCAGATTTCCTAGAATGGTCACTAAACGCTGTACAGCAGAAAGAAAAAAATGAGGAGAAGGTCTTCAACTCAGGCTAAAGATTTTAGGGAGACTACATCACTGGGTGAAATCCTAGGAAGAGCACTGAATTCAAGCTTCCCCTATTTAAACCTTATTTTCCTCACATGTAAAATGATACAGTTGTGTTAAATGATCCCTAAGAGCCAATCCAGCTCAACATAGGTCTAAGTATGTGCTGACAGATGTCCAAGTATAGCATATCTCTTGTTTAATAACAATAACCAGAATTTATATAAGACTTCAAAGTTTGCAAAGTATTTTACACATTTTATTTCATTTAATTTCACAACAATCTTAGGAGGTAGGTATTAGTTATTATTATCCGCCCCTTTTTTACAGATGAGGAAACTGAGTTAAACAAAGATTTATGTGCTCAGGATCACATGGCTAGAAAGTGTGCAGAACACTGAGCTGTAGTCTGGGGAGGGGAGTTAAGAATGGGAAGGGGGGAGGATAGAGAAAGAGATGGAAAGTTTACACCATATCCCCTGTACTCACTGAGCTTACAGTTTAGTAGGGTACTAATACATGAACCTAGATAACAATGATGGACAAAGTTACAAAACAAAGCATTGTGGGTAGTTTACTGATGACGATAGCTCAGAAGCAGGAAGGGGTTTCACCAATAGCTAAATTGGTTCCTATCTTTGTTTTTGGTTCTGGAGACAGTGAAGCTTTAGGTATCAATAATGGGGGCATGGGAGTGGAGGAGAGACGCTAGGGTGCTCAAGAAATCAGGCTCAGCAAAAATTAGGAAGAGGATAGCAGTAGCAGCAAATAATTCAGGTGGAAATCCCCTGCTTGGCCAGCTGATGAAGAAGAAAGGGAAGTCTCAAGAGGTAGTGAGATGAGTTACCAGACGCGTCTACATCCAGGGTAGCTGCAGCATTGCAGCTGTAGTCTGCAAAGGGAAGGCTACCAAACCTTGGAAAGGTAAGGCTGGCATGGTCTGCAATAAACCCGGTTTTGAGTAAGCCCCATAAGGACTGCCTGCCTGCTTGCTTATCTTTGCTTTTTAGTGCTGGCCCTAGGCAATTTGTCAACTACATTACAATGAAGTCTGTTATTTTGTTCCTTTTATTCTTCCCCTTCTTTTTATTTCCTTCCCCACCCATTCTACCCAAAATTCTTTGATAAAATTATAAAATAAAGAGGTTGGACTAGAATCTGGGGGATTTAATCTGGGTTCCACAAACTTTTTTTTTTTGGTTCTTTAGGGTTTTTTGGAGGCAATTTGTAAGTGATTTGCTTAGGGTTGAATAGCTGATAAATGCCTGTAGCCAGATTTGAATTTAGGTGCACTTGACTCCAGGGTCAGTGTTTTATCCACTGAACCATCTAACTGCTCTGGTTCTATAAACTTTTAAAAAATATTTTGATTGCTATATTTCAATATAAAAAACAAAACAAAAAAAGGTTAAAAACCACTAGATGGCTAAATGATCCTTCCTGTTCCAAATCTTCTCATCCTATGACAATCTCCCTTCAAGAATCCCAATGCCTTCTTACTCTTTTCCTTCCCTAGGATTAGTATTGTTGTGAAATCTTTTGTAAACCTTAAAATGCTGTAAAAATGTCAACTGTTATTATGATGATTATTAAAATCTGCTCATTGGAATAGATCTGACATATTGATTCAAATTCAGCTGAAAGGGACAAAATTCCCAGTGTTTTTGAGCCAAAGAATGATACTCTAGTTGTATAATTGATAGTAATAATAAACAGGTTGTGGGAACTATTTTCAAGGGGCCAGGATGCCTTTCATGGACCCTGAAATCATCAAATACAGAGGCTAGCTCTTATCTTTTATTTTTATTTTTCCTAATTTACTCAAAACAATTATATTTTTAAAATTAAGAAAGTCAGGGGAAAGAGAAGAAAATATAATAATTCTTGTAAAGAGGAGGAATAATTAATTTCCTTTTTCATAATTGGAAAAAATCTTAAGGTAATTTAGATCCCCTATGACTCTGGGCAAGTCACTTAACCTCAATTGCCTCAGCAAAAAAAAAAAAAAAAAAAAAAAAAAAAAGGTAATTTAGATCAATGCCTTTATTTGACTAATAAAGAAAATTGAGATTCAGAGGGCTTAAGTAACTTGCCCTAATTCATGTAAATTATTAGTAGCAAAGTTGGAATTCTAATCTACATTCTCCAAATTTTGACTTTTGTTCCAGGGCCTTGCCCAGGATAATAATTAAAATTTATTGCACAAAATAATGCCCCAGAATAAGCAAGATGATAGGTACTTTCCATTTCATTCCCCTATATTTGTTTTCTTGGTTATATTTTGAGTTTCAAAAATTGTCTCTCTCCCTCCCAACCCCACATTAAAGAAAGTCAGTAATTTATATATATATATATATATATATATATATATATATATATATATATATATATATATATATATATATATATATATGTGTGTGTGTGTGTGTGTGTGTGTGTGTGTGTGTGTGTGTGGAGAGAGAGACAGACAGACAGATAGATAGAGAGACAGAGACAGAGACAGAGAGGACAAGAATTATACAATACACAATTCTATCTCTGCTTTCTCTGGGGATGGATAGCATCTTCCTTCACAAGTTCTTCATAGTTCATATAAATGTTCATATTACTCAGAATGATTTAGTCACTCAGTTATTTTTTTAACACTATTGCTATAATTATATATGATGTTCTCTTGGTTCTACTATTTTAGCATTTCATGCAAGTCTTTTTATGTTTTTCTAAAACCAACCTATTTATAACTTTTTTATAGCACAATCATTACCACAGTTTATTCAGTCAGTCTCTAATAGATGCACATCCTTTCAATTTCCAATTCTTTGCTACCACAAAGACATTTGCTGTAATATTGTAGAAAATATACATGATCACCATGAAAAACAGACTTAATAGTTGTACTGCGAAGTGAAAAACTGTCCACAATTCTACAACTGGGCATAATTCTAGATTGCTCTCCAAAACGGTTGGATCAGCTCATAATTCCATCAGTAGTGTATTAGTGTCTCAATTTTTCTACATCCTCTCCAGCATTTTGTCATTTTGTCCCTTCTATCATTTCAGCCAGTCAGATAAGTATAAAGTGGTGCTTCAATTTTTTTTTTAACTGGGTTTACTGGTTTCTTCATCAAAAATGATTGAAAGTCTCTTACTTCATTGAAGATCCTTTGCCTCTCCTGAAAGATGATATGGTAAGAGACTTTCCAATTATTTCTGTTAAAAAAAACTAGAACTAAATGGAAAATTTAATGTGTAAACCACAGGACTGAAGAGAAGCATAGAGAAGCATACAGGAGGGAATATATGTATAATATTATTTAAAGGTTAAATTGTTTACATCCCTAGATGAGAAAACCATATCTATAATTCTTGAGAACTGTATCTGTCACTGGGGCAAACAAAGTGGGGCACCACATGGACTGAGAGTATGGTTGTAAATGGAATCTGATGTAATGACATCAAAGAAAAAGACTTTAAGAGGTGGGAAAAGGCCTATACCGGAAAAAGAGGAAAGGGGAGGTGTAATGGGATAATTAGTTCACATGAAGAAGCACAAAAGACCTATTACAATCAAGGGAAAGAAGGGAGGGAAATGAGCACTGTCTGAAGTTTGATCCCATCAGTTTTGGCTCTAATAGGGAAAACTTAATCATTCATTTGGGTATAAAAATTTATATAACCCCATAAAGAATTAGGAGGAGAAAAAGGAAAAGAAAAGGAAGAGACAGAAGGGAAGGCAGAAACACTGGGGAAAAGGTAAGAGAAGGGGAGAAGGAGTAATAGAAGATAAGGTAGTGGAGTGGGTTTAAAAAATACTAAGAGAAGGGGGGGGTAACAGGAGATAAGGTAATGGGAAGTATGGGTAAAAAAAAAAACACCACCAAGGACAGGGTGGAAAGAGAGAACAAAAGTAAATACAGGGGAGAAAATAGGATGGAGGGAAATATTGAGTTAATAATCATAACTGTAAATGTGAATAGGATGAACTCTCCCATAAAATGGAAGTGAATAGCAGAGCAGATTAAAAAATAGAATCCTAACCAAAAAAAAAAAAAAAAAAAAAGGAAAAGTTTTTTTACGTTGCATTTCTCTACTCAATCATGATTTTGAGCATTTTTTCATTTGATTATATATAACTTTGACTTTTTCTTCTAAAAACTGCCAATTTGTATCCTTTGATAAAAATGGGTGAAAAACTCATATTTTTATAAAATAAATCTTAGTATCTTTGAACATAAGGTTTTTATCCAAGAAACTGGCTATAAATTTTTTCCTTAAATTTTCTGCTTTTTTTCTAATCTTGCCTACACTTAATTTTATAATTTGTATGGAACCTTTTTAATTTAATGCAATAAAAATTATCCATTTTATATCTCATAATGCTATCTTTTATTTATTCTTAAATTCTTACCTTATTCATTAATCTAATAAGTAATATGTTTTATATTCTTTTAATTTAGTTATAATATCTCCCTTTATACCTAAGTCATGTCTCTACTATAGCCTTATCTCTTGGTAAAATCTAAATAAAACTATACCTAGTTTCTGCCAGACTGCTTTCCAGTTTTCCCAACAATTTTTACCAAATAGTGAGTTATCCCAAAGTTTAGATTTTTGCATTAATCAAATTCAAGATTATTTTATTCCTTTATTACTGTATGTAATCTTATATCTACACTATTTCACTGATGCATAATTCTACTTTTAGCCAGCACCAGAGAATTTTTGGTAATTACTACTTCACAATATTTTTTTAGATCTGGTACTACTAGATCTCCTTCTTTTAAATTTTTATCATTAATTCCTTTGATATTCTTAAGTGTTTGTACTGCAAGTAACTTTTGTTGATTTTTTTTTAGCTCAATAAAATTTTTGGTTGTTCAATTGGGATGGCACTGTATAAATAGATTAGTTTAAGTAGCAGTACCATTTTTATTATATATATTTCAGCCTACCCATGAATAATTAGTGTTTCTCCAATTATTTAAATCTGATTTTATTTGTATAAATAATTCCTGGTTTTGTCTTGGTAGGTATACTCCCCAAGTATTTTATATTGTCTATGGTTACTTTTAAATGAAATTATTTCTCACTATCTCTTCTTGCAAGACTTTGTTAGTGATATATAGAAATATTTATGATTTATACAGGTTAATTTTATATCACACAACTTTGCTTAAATTATTAATTGATTCTATTAGAATGTTTCAAGTATACCATTAGATTGACTACAACTAGAGAGAGCTTTATTTTCTCATTGTGTCCATTCTGACTCCTTCAATTTCTTTTTTTTTTTTTTCTCTTTTTGCTGTTGCTAGAATTTCTAGTACAATATTGAATATTATTAATGATATGGGGCATTCTTGCTTCACTTCTGATCTTATTATCCTTAATACAGATATTATTTGCTAATAGTTTTAGGCAGATGCTTTTTATTTTAAGGAAAAATCCACTTATACTTTCAAGTATCTTTAATAGAATGGGTATAGATTTTGTTAAATGGCTTTTCTGAATTCACTAATCATGTGATTTCTGCTACTTTTATTATTGATATAATCAATTATGGTAATAGTTTTCCTTATATTAAACCATCCATACATACCTGGCATAAATTGGTCACAATGCATAATCTTTGTGATATATTGCTAGTTTCTTAGCTGATGTTTTATTTAGGATTTTTGCATCAACACTATTAATAAAACTGGTCTATAATTTTTTTTGCTCTTTCTGATTTAAGTATCAAGCCCAAATTTGCTTGATAAAAAGAGTTTGATAGGACTCCTTTTTTGCCCATCATTCCAAATAATTTATTTAATATTAGAATTAGTTGATTTTTAAATTTTGTTGATCTTTTAAATTAGTAGATCTTTAAAGTTGGATAGAATTCCTTTGTAAATCCATCTGATCCTGATGCTTTTTTTCTTAGAAACTCATTTCTGGACTATTCAATTTCTTTCCCTAAAATAGATTTATTTAAATATTCTATTTCCTCTTCAATTAATGTGAACATTTTATATTTTTGTAAGTATTCTTCAATTTCACCTAAGTTATATAATTGGGCAAACTTATTCCTAAATACTGTCATGTTCATCAATGGTATATTCACCTTTTCCATTTTTGATGCTAGTGATTAGGTTTTCTTCTCTCTTTTAAAAAATCATATTAACCAATGGCTTACTATCTTATTGTTTTTAAAAACAGCTCCTAGTTTTACTTATTAATGTGACAATTTTCTTACACTGAATTTCATTAACCTGACCTTTAATTTTTAGGATTTTCAATTTGGCATTTAATTGGAAATTTCTAATTTGTTTTGTTTTCTAGTTTTTCCTCTACTTCTATACCTTGATATTCAAAATTCTTTCTGAGCTCTTCCATGGCCTAAGACCATTTCATATTTTTCTTGGAGGATTTGGATTTGATCTTCCTTGGCACCATAGTAACTTTCCATGGTTGAAACCCTTTTCCCTTGTTTGCTCATTTTCCAAGGTTGTTACTTGAGTTTTAACTCTTTGTTAAAGTAAGGCTCTGCTTCCAGGATTCAGAGGTTTTGTATCGCTGTTTTCAGAGATACTTCCAGGGAACTGTAAGTTTTCAGTTCTTCCAAGGTGATATGATCTAAGGAGAAGTGTATTTACTACTCTCCTGGTTTGTGCTCTTGGTCTGGGAGTGACCACAAACACTTTTTTCTGCTGTGGAACTGTGAGGAGGATCCATGCTTCCCTATGGCTGGGATGTTAGTGCTCCTCCCTGCCCTGGGAATGCAACCCAGGACTTTGAAATGAATTTGAATATGGCAAAGCAACAGAGTTCTGCATCAATCGTAGTAAAGAGAACCCTATAATCTCCTTTTAATCAGTTGTTTCACTGTGGGCTGAGAGCTCCAGAAGTTGCTGCTTCTGTTGGTGATTCCCAAGGCCTGTTTTTGGTTTACTGAGGTTGTTCTTCACTCCCAGGTATGACAAACCTTTGCTGTTGACCAAAGTTGTCTTTGGCATCTGTGGGCTGAAAGATCTGGAAACCACCACTGCTGCTACTGATTCAATTGCTCTGAAGCCTATCCCTGGTTTGCTGGGGCTCGGACTATGTTGACCTGGCTTATACCAGACTGAACTCCACTCTTACTCTGGTGAGAAAGACCCTTCCTGATGAATTTCCAAATTGTCCTGGGCTGGAAAATTGTTTCACTCCATCTTTTTGTAGGAGTGATGTTCTAAATTTGTTTAAAATCATTATTCAAAGGTATTTGGAGGAGTTTGGGGGGAGAAATTGGGTGAGCCTTTACCTTTACTCTGCCATCTTGGCTCTGCTTCTGAGAAGCCTATTAAGTTTTGATGGTGAATTTTAGCTGATATGTGAAACAGGTCAGAAAGAGAATGTATTAGAGAGAAATTTCTAGCTGTTTTCTCAATTGTCAAAAACGTATTCATTTCTTCATTTGCATATGTGTGTATTTATGTGTATGTATATATATTTATTATCTATCTATCCATCTGTCTGTCTATCTATTATTTGCATTCAGTTATTTAAATTCCTATCTTCTTCTAAGGCAATAGCCAAGTCATTAAGGGGCATGATCCTTAAAAGCTTTTATGTTCATTTTTTTTTATCACTTTAGTTACACAGAATCTTAGTTTTATAGCTGAAAAGGACTTTAGAAACCATCAAATCCAATACCCTCATTTTATAGAGTAGGAAACTGAGGTCCCAAGAGTTAAAGTGATTTTCCCAGGATCACACAAATAGAAAGTATCTCAGTAAGGATTTAAACTTTATTATGTCAAATGTGCCATCTATTATATCATATGCTGTTATTTGTCCTTCATTCTTGAAGAGGACCATGACATCAGAGAGGAGATGCCGTGATATGCAAGTGAATTGGATTTAAGTGAGGGAGGACTGGACAAGGTCACTTGCCTCACTTTCCCCTCCAGAGACATATAATGAGAAGACAGGAATTAGTAGGAAAAAACCCTAATGTAAGAAAAGCTTGAAGGTAAAAGAAAAAGGGAAATTAGATGGAAAGATAGTATTATGGAAATAATGTACATTAATTTAGATAGACTTTGAGAGAG
The DNA here is from genome assembly GCF_048593235.1 of Sminthopsis crassicaudata. Taxonomy (NCBI): domain Eukaryota; kingdom Metazoa; phylum Chordata; class Mammalia; order Dasyuromorphia; family Dasyuridae; genus Sminthopsis; species Sminthopsis crassicaudata. Next base: position 635,049,516 of record NC_133617.1, read on the forward strand.
TGGAGGTTAGGAGGGCCTGGTGCACTATGATCCATGAGATCACAAAGATTCAGACAAGACTGAACAATTCAACAGCAACAACAACAGAGTAAAACTAAATCTTAAAGGCTTTCCTCCCAATGATATATATGCTAAGATCATATAAGATTCTTTGGTGGGCACAACCCCAGAGATAACTTTGTTTATTGCTTCTCTGAGCACCACATCAATAAACAGGGGAAAATCATTGTCAAAAGTGCCCATCACCAATGTCGTAAAGGATATCATGGCTAAAGTCCAAAAGGAAGCCAAAAAACAAAAAAAAAAAACAAAAACAAAAAAACCTTTACACACAGAGACATCTTCCAAATGCTCCTATTTGCCAATAATATTGTATTGATACCATTGAACTTAAGAACCCTATACGCTTCTTTAATAAAACATTGATTTTGAAACGTAGAAGAGAACTCAGTAACTATAAGGTCCATCCTATGAAAGAACCTCCACCATAACATATCTCACAAATAGTCATTCAGCATCTACTGAAAGACTTTGAACTCTGAGTTCATTTTACTTTTGGACAGTTTTAATTTAGCAACTTTTTCCTGAAAAAGCCTAAATTGTTTCTTTGTAACTTCCTCTCACTGCTTGAGGTTCTGCCCAAATAGAACAGTCTCTCCTCTAAATGACAACCCTTCAAACCTTTAAAGACAGCTAACATCCTCCTTGAGCTTTCTTTTCCCTAGGCTGAACAGTTCTTTCAACTGCACTATAGGACGTACACTCAAAACCTTTTACCATCCTGGTTGTATTCCTCAGAACATTCTTCATAGACTTTCTTAAACTATGGTACCCAGGACTAAATATGAAATTTAGAATAGATCTTTTTTTCAGAATAACTGATCTCTAACTGTGCTTCCCCAGTCTTGTACTTGTGAAATTTTTTTTTGTACCCAAGGGCAAAATTTTACTTTTATCCTGATTGAATTTCATTTAATTAAACTCAGACCAATGCTTTAATCTATTAAAAAAAACTTTTTTGGATCCCAACTGTGCCTCCCCCATATCAATTTGATCACTCATGACAGAAAAAATGAATGGATAAAGATAATGATATGCAGTTGGGTTTATTTCTTAGTTTTGTTTTGACAAAATCTTGTATGTCTTCATTCTTTTATCAGAAGTTTTTTTTTCACACCTTTGCCCAATTTTGTAAAATGTATATTATGCCCTCCTACATCATTTATTACTCAGAACAGTCTTTTCCCACGAATAGAAGATATAGAGAAAGTTTCCTTACTCATCTTTGTCAGTTTCACTAGAATCGGGGGGCAGAGGAATCTTTAAGCAAAAGCAGGATTTAATACTACTTCTTTCCAACCTCAATCTTCTCTGGTCCTTTAGAACAACAGTGACTAAAATTTTCTGATAATGTATTCTATCAGAAAAAAATTTTAAACATGTATCCTTGATTTTTATTTATAAATTATATATGTATATTGCTATACAAATGTTTTGTTTTGTTTTTTTGTTTGTTTGTTTTTCCTGAGGCTGGGGTTAAATGACTTGCCCAGGGTCACACAGCTAGGAAGTGTTAAGTGTCTGAGATCAAATTTGAACTCCGGTCCTCCTGAATTCAGGGCTGGTGCTCTATCCACTGCGCCACCTAGCTGCCCCCTACTATACAAATGTATTGTGTACATTACAAAACACATACAAAAAGAAATTTTAAAAGGATGAAATTAGTGTTTTTGCTTTATTTATTAAGGACATAAAACTTTCATGTTGTCATTAAGATTTATAATATTTTTGAGTGAGAGCAATTTGATTGAATAATCTGTTTCATTCTTTAAAATCATTATTTAATATTTTGTGACACAAATTAACTTCCCATTTCCCCAGACAAGTTTTTAAGTTTATAAATTGGTAGATGGAGTTTTCTATAACTCTGTGATTTGGTCTCCCTTCAAAATCTCCTTGCATGCTCCTATCACCCATTCAGTTTAGACATTTTAGGGGTAGAGACTAATTTGTTTTAATCTTTCTATCTTAAGCACCTAATATAAGGCCTTGTGAATATTGTATGTTTGATTTTATCAGCATAAGGAATAACCCATGATGATGCAAATTGGCAAACTCCCTGTAATTTGATAATTGTCTTAGAGATTTATTAAATTAGCATATTTGTATTTGTGGGACTTGACCAAGATCCTACAACCAGTATGTTTCAGGTAGAATTTCCACCTCCAAGGCTGACACTCAATTTATTATATCATACTGCATCTGGCTTTGTCCATAGTAAGTTCTTAATAAAGCTTCCTAAATGGAATTGAATTATTCTAGTTAAGAAATAGTGACTTCCCATTTGGATTGGAAAACCTTTAGAGTGGAAAAAAAATTCTTCAGAATCATCTTCCTCCTTTTCGTCCCACGATGAATCAATAACATATCTCTTGTCAGTCACCCCTTTACCTTCCACAAGTGATTTAAGAGTCATCTTCTTCTGAAACTGGGGAAATCATTGAATCACAAGGCATAATGATTCATAGTTAGAATGAGCACTGCAGAAAAAAGTATAGATATTATTAATGGTGATTTTTCTGTCTTTGTCTCTCTTTTAGACCCAGGAAGCAAAATGTTCTTCCTTCTCTCCTTTCTGATTGTAGAAATGAAGCTCCACCTGATAACAGGTAATGATAATAATAATAATAATAACAGCTTTATGAAGCAGGTAGAGCAAGTGTTACATCAAGTTTGTCAAAAGTCCCAAACCAGCTTTTTTGCTTGAAGAAAGTGAGCTAAAGGACATCATCTCTTGTGGAATACTTCCATTGTCCAGGCCATGGACGAGGTCACACTAGGCCATCAAGGAATATGTGAATTAATAAGGGACTCTTCCATTCAACAGAGGTCCTCAAAGCCTCCATAGAGAATTGCTCTTCCTCCTGCTCCTTCATCAAGGGACTTACATTTAGGACTAGATACTGAAATTCAAGTGAAATTTTTCATGAAAGGAATTTTTTTTTCATTTCCAGTTGCTAATGTTTCTCACTAACATTTGCATTTAAAGAAAAACATTTTGTTTTAATGTCATAATAGGTTTATTAGCTAGGCAGCTCAATGATATAGTACAAGCGCAGAACCTAAAATCAAAAAGATTCAAATCCAGCCTCAGGTACTTACTAGCTTTAAGTCACTTGCCACTGCCTGACTCAGTTTCCCCTTCTATAAAACAGAGGTAATTTTAACTCATACTTCCAAGGGTTGTGTGATAATCAAATGTGATAATGTACTTTGTAAACCTTAAAGTTATGGTAGCTACTATTATTAGTGTTCCCTCCTAACCTTTCTTCAAAAAACTCATAGAATGTTAGAGGTGCAAAGTACTTGGAGATCTAGTACAACCACTTCATTTTATAGATGATAAACTGAGGCACAAAAAAAGAAAGTGGTTGCTGTCTCTTCTGTCTCTCCAAGAGAAGCTTGAACTAGGTGACCTGAGCATTCCTGAAATAATTTTGGCTTAGGGATGCCCACTTTGAATCAACTTGCTTGATATGAAGGTTTCACCCTTCTCTCCAGAACCCTTACCCTTTTCTTTCTTCAAAATAGATTTGATTGTGTATGGATTCAGTTGACATGCTTCTCAAGGGTCCATGGCAAATCAAGGAATTTATTGCCACATTGCTATTAAGGATCACTTCAGAGTATTGGGTAATGAATAGATAATAATAATAACAATAATATCCAGCTAATATTATGCAAAATACTATTAATACAGCATTTTATAAATATCTCAGTTTATCCTCACAACAACTCTGGAAAGTTGGTGTTATTATTAATCTTGCTCCATTTTTATAGATGAGAACACTAAGGTAGGCAAAGGTTACTTTCAGTCATACAGTAATTGTCAAAAACTGGATTCAAATTCAAATCTTCTTGGCTCCAGATTCAGTATTGTATTTTCTGTAGCTCCTAGTTATCTCTCTCTAAAAGACCATTTGTTTCATCTATCAAGTCCCAGGACGCCTGAATCCTGAGCTACATCTAGTTCCTCAGAATTTTTGGAGCCCTAGATTGAGATGACCCAAGGGGTTATTTTTACCTTTTATTTAATAAGCTGAATAATTTTCATAATAGAGATAAATAAACCAAGGCTTAAGAAATTGAAATGACTGATCTATGCTAGCACAGACAGTAAGTATCAGCATTTGAACCTACGACTTTCCTACCTGAATTCTGATGCTCATTCATATACACAAGTCTCTCTGTGTGTATATATAAGTGCATATTTATACCTATAATTGTGTATGCTTTTCATACCAATAGGAGAGCAGGTAGGTGGCACACCAAAAATGGGTATTTATGGTTATGTATATGTTTACATATAATTTTATTTGTTTATATGGTTTATAATTATGTTTGTGTTAATAAATTCACAAACCTGCTATTTTTCACTCTTTTTTATCTTTTATTTGGTCCTTCATGTACAAAATGACAAATATGGAAATGTTATATACAATTGCACATATATAACCTTCATTACTTACCATCTCAGGGAGGGGGGGAAGGGACACAGGAAGGGAAAGAAAATTTGGAACTCAAAATGTCAAATAAAGGTATTTTAAAAATAAATAAATTCAAATATTTTATTTCTACTTAGCCTTCTATTAGCCAGGTTAAATGTTTGAACAAGACTCTTTGCTTTAATGCATTATGAGGAGTACATTTGACTGTGTTTGGAGTTCCCCGGTGTATTTTTAGTTTACATTAGAAAGCTAAGTTCACAAATCACTTTCATTTGCTAACAACTTTTGCTGCTATATATAACAACAAACATATATATATATATATATATATATATATACATATATATAAAGAACCAGTATTGTCAACAGATGCTGTATATATTCCTTTGTTAAAAAGATACAAATATTGGTAGTCATTACCCTCGATGAGGTCAAATTTTGCTGAAATATAAGGGCATTCATTTAAATAAATACAGGGAAATTTGGGAAGGAAGAGAGCATTAACAAAATGGGAAAAATTAGGCAAGGTTTCATTAAAGAGATAGCACCTGAGCTGAGCCTAAGGAAGAGGATTCTGAGAACCAGGTCTTAGGAAGAAGTATATTCCACATAGAAAGGATATTTTGTGAAAATGCAGTCCCAACAGAGATGAAAGATCAAGTCTGAGACTGGTAGTCTGGTCTGATTATTACTTAGTGGGGAAGAGAGAAAGAGAACAGTGAAGGGACATAATATGAAATAAGGCTGGAAAGGGAAGATAGCCAGATTTTAGTGAATTTTTTATGCCAAGGTGAGTAGCTTGCATTTTATCTTAAAGGTAATAGTTAGCCAATGAAGGTTTTGGAGAAAGGGAATTAATAATGGAACCCTAATCAGTCCAGAAATCTTTAACCTTCATCCATTTATCCAATCACTTTGCATTCAATCAAAAGTACTTAATGAATAATTACTAAGGACATCCTCCCAGGTTAGCAAGGTAGGTGTCATTCCGACTCCTCACTCTCTCTCAAGCATTCATTTTGGGAAGTGGAGAGGTATCTTAGAAAAATTATTTTGATAGTTATATGGAAGATGGTTGGGAAAGGGATGAATTTGGAAGCAGAGAGATTGGTTGAGGGGTTATTGCTATTGTCCAAGAAAGAGATGAAAATTTGAAAAATTGTTGGTTCTGTGAATGGAGAAAAGGAGACAATAGTGGGAAATGTTTTGTACTGCACTGGATATGGGAAAATAAAAAAAAAGGGAAAATCAAGGATAAGACTGAGGTTATGAAATGGGGTAACTGGGAGAATTGTAGTACCTTAAATAGAAATAGGGAAGTTTAGAGAAAGTTCAGATTTATAAGAGAGGATAATGATAAAGATTTTGGATATATTGAGTTTTAGATGATAATGAGACATATAGATATTCACCAACCAGTTGATGATGCAAGACTGGAGAGATCAGAACTGAGTATATTAGGATTTGGGAGTCATCTGCACTGAAATAAATAATTGAATCCAGGACCAGGATGAGATCAGTAATAGAAGGAACAAGTATAGATAGGAAGAGAAGAGAGCCTAGGACAAAGTTTTGGGAAATACACATACTTAAAAAGGGAAGGGCTTTAGTTTAAAAAACATCTTTTTTTTTTTTTTTTTTTTTTTTTTTAGACTTGGAGCTCAATATCTGGTAAAGTCAATTAATCAGTTATCATTTATTAAGTACTTACTATTTGTCAGGGGCTGTGCTAAATGATGGGGATACAAAGAAAGGCAAAAGAAAGTCTTATCATCTAATGGGGGACTATGCAAAAAATAGAATTAAGGGGTGGTCAAGAAGGGCTAATTGAAGAATGTGAGAATTTATCTAAGACTCAAAAGAAGCCAGAAAAGCTAGGAACTGGAGATGAAGCGGGAGAGTCCCAAGCATGGGAGACAAAGTGACACGTTTGAGGAGCAGCCAAGAAACCGATGACACTGGATTGCAGCTTACCTGCTGGGATGTAAGATGTAAGATTGAAAAGGAAGGGAACTTTATAAACTATTTGATAATGCACATAAGCCACCAGTATTGATTTAATTGGATGGATTGGGGAGAGGTGGGAATTGTGACAGTCAAACTTGAACTATTTGACAGCTGCGTGGAAGATGGATTAGAATGAGGGGAAACTTGAGGCAGGGAAATCAACCAACAAGCTATTGCAATAATTTAGGAAATGAGAACCTGCACTGAGATTAGCATTGTCCTGGTGCCAGTGTCAGAGAGGAGAGAAGGCAGTATATATATGAAGTATGAACATAGAAATGAGAGGACCCAGCAACTGATTGGATATGAAATGGGGAGAGTAGTGAGGGGAGTAGCCAGATGAGAGAGTAGGAAGTTTAGAAAGACACAACTTTACTAACCTGGATGACTGAGAGGATGGTGGTACTTGTCCTTAGCAGGTGTTCACAGAGTGTTTTTTAATTGAATGAATAAATAATTGCAGAAATGGAGGAAGACTAAGGATTGCTGGAGTGATTAGGGTTCAGTTATGAAATCAAGATGGAAAGGTTCTGAATAAAGATCATGAGTATACACATCTAAAATTGTAAGGGATATTAGAAGTCATGGAGTCCAAACTCTTCATTTTAGATGAGAAAAGGAGGTTAAATAGTTTGCCCAAGATCTCACAGGTAGAAAGTATCAGAGATAAGATTTGAAAGCCAGTTCTCATTTCAGAGTCAGCATTTCTTCCCCCCCCCATACTATAGGAGGTTTAATTTGCCAAGAGACCTAATTAGGAAGGAACCCCACTGAAGGATCTTTAAAAAGAGGTAGCTTGATAAACAGTGTTTGAGGAAGAGGATTTTTGATTGTTTTGAAAAGGAAGTAGAGATAAGGATGATTAGGTTAGTCTCTATAACCGGGTTTAAGCTGTGGTATTGGGCAAGTCATCCAACCAACTTCTCTGAATCTCAGTTCTTCACCCATAAAATGAGGAAATTGGACCAGATTCCTTCTAGTTCTAAATCTAAATTTATGGTCCAGGTTAGGATGTTTAGGAACATAAGAAAGTACAGTGGCAGTGTATTCAAGAAATAATGCAAAACAAAGAATTGCTGCTGCACTGAATAAGAGGAGGCAAAAGAAAGGGGTCTCAGATGAAGTTATGGGACCAGAGATTATAGTTCAAAAATTGTCATATTTAGAATGGTCTTCAGAGACTATCAAGTCCAAACCTTTCATTTTACAGAAAAACCTGAGATCTAGATTAGGGAAAGTAACTCACATTAAACTTACACCAATAGAGGCAGTCTCTTGATTTCTATTCAAGTAATCAATACCAGGCAATCAATCCATATGAAGCTGACCTTTTTTTCTTTCAACTTAGCCAAAATTGGGGTCTGTGGTCAAATAATACCATGGTATTTTTGTTTTCCCCATAGGTTTATTTATAGTGACTGTTCCCAAGGAGTTTTATATGGCAGACTATGGTAGTAATATCACAATGGAGTGTAACTTTGACACTGGTGGAGAAGTGGACATTGAAGCATTAAGAGTCACTTGGGCAAAGGATGAAAGAAAAATTGTGAATTTTCCTAGTAAGCAGGAAGACCTGGAAATTCACAGTGAGTCCACTGGAAGAAGAATGACGTTGTTAGAGGACCAGCTGTCCCTCAGGAAGGCCTTGCTTCATATTAGGGATGTCCAAATAACGGATGCTGGCCAGTACCATTGCCTTCTTTTCTATAGGGATGCTGCTGACTACAAGTACGTCACTCTACAAGTAAAAGGTTGGTTATATTGTAAGGATGTACAGAAGCACATGATCATATGTGAATGTGGGTAAGGGTATATGGGGATTGTAAGGTATATTCGAAAACATATGAGATCCCTTGAATCTTGGACATAACGGACTCCAGCTCTGGACTTGAACAGACTTGGTTCCATTCCTGAGGAGGCCAGACCCCAAATAGAGGGAAGCAGACATTTTCTTGTATTTTTTTGGTTCATTTGCCCCTTACCTGAAGTCCAGGAGTTGGCATGGTATGATGGAAAGAATGATGGATTTAGAACTGGATGACCAGTTTAAGCTGTGTGGTTTTGGGTAAGCCACCCAGCTTCTTTGGATCTCAGTTCCTCATCCATAAAATGAGGGATTGGACCAGATTCCTTTCAGCCCTAAATCTATGGTCCTATAATCTCTGTAAGAAAGCTTAGATATAGTTCATATAATTCACATGGATCTCCCTTGAAAGGAATTAGTAGAGTTCCTTTTAGAAAATATATCAGGTTTAGGACAGTTACTTTACAACAAAAGAAATGCTTAAAATGCAAAAAAGCTCATTAATACACACTTAAGAAATAAACTATAATCTCAAATACATCCAAGGAGACAAAGACATATGAGATATTTATGGGATTACTGAACATATATTTTACATTCATCTTGATATGTATTGTTTAAAAAGTGACTCAAAGTCCATATCTTTTAGAGCCAGTGGTCCTCAAACTTTTTAAATAGGGGGCCAGTTCACTGTCCCTCAGACTGTTGGAGGGCCGGACTATAGTAAAAATAAAAGCTCACACTCTTTCTCCGCCCCTCAGCCCATTTGCCATAACCCGGCAGGTCACATAAATGTCCTCAGCCCGCAGCATCTGGCCTGCCAGCCGTACTTTGAGAACCTCTGTTTTAGACTGTCATTTTTTGAATATTTCATCTTCTTATAAGAGGTAATCTTTTTCTTGTCGATGGCAACATAGTTATAAGGAACATATCCTCCTGTGGGGCAAGTAATGTCCAAATCAGTGATTGAGCTCATGAAGTAGCCACCAAACTTGAAAGCAATAATCTCTTGGGATTATTGTTTGATCACATCCAAGAAAAGAAACACAAAGCAAAAGAAGCAGCCAAGAATTTGAGGTCCCATCTTAGCTGGAGAAGCACCTAGTTTCACAACTTATGGATGTACTGCTATAACTACTGTGGGAGGAAGGGAGCAAAGGAGAGAGGAGAAAATATACTCTCCCCAATCCATTATAAGTCTTTTCCTGATTCTCCCAATTATTAGTGCTCTCATCCCCAAATGATATTGAATTTACCTTATATATGTTTTGCATTTTTTTATCTGTGTATATTTTGCTTCCCCTAAGAGATCTTAAAGTTCTTAATGAAAGGAACTGTTGTCTTTATGTCTTCAGGGCCTAAAATAATGACTGGCACCTACTAAGGAAAATATTCAAGATTTACTTAAACTGTCCTACCCCCAAAGATAGTAGTCTCTCATTCTTTCAGAACCCCATGTTAGTAAAGACTACGTGATCATCTGTGACAATTGATATAGAAGGGATTTCTCCCTGAGCACAAAGCTAGATCCAATGATTCCTAACATCCCATTTCTAAGATTCTATGAAAATTGCTCAACTTTTCTTAAGAAAATTGCCCTCAGCCCAACTTCCACATTTTCTGGAAGGTGGGTGAGTAACACTTCCATCTCACTCTTCAAAGAATTGATGTGATTTTTAACATGCCATATATACTTAGATGTGTATGTGCTGATTTTCCCTGGATAGAATGCAAGCTTCTTGAAGATAGAAATTACTTCATTTTTGTTTTTGTAACTCCTACATCTAGTAGTATAACACTTGGCTCATGGTAGGTCTTTAATAAATGCTAGTTAGTTGTTTTCCAAATCCTGATGATTTTTTCCCTCTCTCAGCCTCTAATTCTAATCCACCCACTAGTTATTTTCTAAGTTTGTTGTTTAGTTATTTCTGTCATGTCCAACACTTCATGATCTCAAATGGAATTTTTTAGGCAAAAATATTACTGTAATTTGCTATTTTCTTTTCCAGCTCATTTTTACAGATGAGGAAACTGAGGCAAATAGGGATTAAGTGACTCTGGGCAAGAGTCACAAACTTACCAATTGTCTGAGGCCAGAATTAAATTCAGGTCTTATTGAGTCCAGGCCTAGGTTTTTATCTACTCCTCTACCTAATTGTCCTTCTGACTAAGTTATTATTTTTAATTCAAAAAGACCATTATAGCTGCTTTCTATTGCAACTTCCTTGAAAATGGATACCAAAGTTTCATATGGATACCAAACTGGCCCCCTATTTAAAAAGTTTGAGGACCACTGGCTCTAAAATGGATACCAAAGTTTCAATGAAGGTGATGATGATGGTGGTGGCAATGTTTGCTTAATGCTGCATTTGTGTTTCTTATTAGTATGTAGTATCTCCCAATGATTTCACCTTTAACTAGTGAGTAGTCTAAGAATTAAATAAACCAAGCTGCCTTTCAGTCTGACCCAGCTACGTAAAACCCATCATCATTACTGTTTATTGCTTCCATTCTCAGCTTTCTACTTTCTCTATTCATTCTGATATCTGAATAGACTTCTACAAAAATTATGCATTTAATAATTCACTAATGCATTCAACAAATAAGGCATATCTATGATGTACAGAGCACTGTTGTAGGAGCTAGAAGCAATCATGTTTAGACAAGATAGGCCCCCAGCTTTGTGAAGTTTACCTAGTAGTAAAGTTACAATAGTAATTTACATAACAGTAATAATAAGGAGAAAAGACATCAATGCTGACAAGCATAATATACAGTATTACATGATTTAAGTCTATTAGCAGGTTACAAATCTCATAAAATTCTACTTCTTTCAAAAAAATCTTCTCTGCCTACTTAGAAATCCCGTAATGATTTTCTCTACTTCTCTCCCAATGTCAACAAGCAGCTCACATTTTCTACAGCTTATTGATGTTCACAAATTTGCTATTACTAAATTATTAGTCCCTTGCTATATCATTTTCTCATGTTATACTATTTATCTTTACATAAAATCGTTAACATTTGTGGTATTTTAGTAAGATTTGCATAGCACCATATAAATAAATATTCTCCAATTTTATCTTCACGATAACCCTGGAAGGTAAGTGCTATTATTATTTCCATTTACACATTAGGAACCCAAAGTGGCTTGCCCAGGATCATAAGAAGTATCTGAGGCAAGATTTATACACAAATTTTCCTGACTCTATCCACTGAGCAAACAACATTACCAATGACTCTTTTAGGTCTTCAATGTCTAACTTTTTTGTAATAATACAGAGAAAAATTAAGCATGCGAATGCTAAGTAAATACCATCAGTTTATGATTATTTGAAAATGTCTAGTCCCTGTTTCTTGCTTTTCCTCTAGGAGAAGAAATAAAAGAATCCTTGTTCTCATAGAGCTCACATTTTCTTGCTAGTAGCCCCCAGAAAAAGCTTAATTGAAACAGCTAAAAAAGTATTCTGCCAGGTTTTTTTTTTTGGGGGGGGGGGAGTTGTTTGTTTGTTTTTGTTTTTTGCTTTTTTACCTGAGGTAATTGGGATTAAATGACTTGCCCAGAGTCACATAACTAGGAAGAGTTAAGTGTCTGAGACCAGATTTAAACTCAGATCCTCCCAAATTCAGGGCTGGTGCTCTATTCACTGTACCACCTAGCTGCCCCTATTCTAAGAGTTTTAATTAATATTTCAATTCAATTCAATAAATATTTATTAATCACCTACTTTATATAGGATAATATTGGGCATAAATATTATGTGTATATGTATATATATATATATATAACTGGTCTGAAAAACAGAAGGAGAGAGAATGTTAGAATCATTTCTTTCTGTTTCTTTTCTTTCTTTTTTTTTTTTCTGAGACAATTGGGGTTAAGTGACTTGCCCAGGGTAACACAGCTAGGAAGTGTTAAGGTCTGAGATTAGATTTGAACTCAGGTCCTCCTGACTTCAGGGCTGGTGCTCTATCCACTGTGCCACCTAGCTGCCCCCCTGATTCAGTATTAATATAATATCATATGGATATTATATGATAGCAAAGATGCAGCTAAAATGTTCTAGGAACCTTAATGATGTCATTTAGATCTATTATGATGACCACAGTTTCCTTTATTTTTAATAGCAAGGAGAGGAAACATCTTGCCTTCTACTAGACCATAAGTTACATGAAGGCAGAAATTGACTTTTCATATTTTTATTTCATACACACACACACACACACATATATGCATATGTATATATATATATATATATATATATATATATATATTTCTACCTAGCAGAGCCCTGCACAGTAGGTGACTAATAATGAATTGAATATAAAAATTAATTAAAACCCTCAGAATACCTTTTCAACTATTTCAACTAAAGTTTTTCCTAGGGGCAACTAGCAAGAAATTGTAAGCTCTATGAAGGAAAGGAAGCAAGGAATAAATGAAGTAGAAAAGGAAAACTTACTCCACTTTCATTTTTTTCATTGCCTAGCTTCCTACAAGACAATAAATACTCAAGTCATCAGAGTCCCGGGAAACAATGAAATGGAGCTTACCTGTCAATCTCAGGGCTACCCTCTGGCAGTGGTAACATGGCTAAATATCAGTGAATCTGTGAATACTACCTACTCGAAGACCCCTGAAGGTCTCTATAACATCACCAGTGTCCTAAGGCTAAAAGCAAACACTCATAGCAACGTCAGCTGTGAGTTCAGGAATGCAGCTACCCAAGAAAGCACATCTGCTATCGTGAACATTTCAGGTAACCATTGACGCCCTTCTCAAACATCAGTGGCTGCCAGGGGAGATGGAGTTTATCAATGCTTTTTGACAATCACATGTAATTCAGGCAAGTTCAGTAACTTATTTCCAAAGACTAAAGTTTTATCATTAATTTCTTGCCTTTCCTTGGGAAATCTAGACATTTAATGGTCATAACCCATATTTTGATGTCTCTTAGGAGTTCCAATTCTCACACTAACCCTATGAGTATTTTTATTCCTTTTTTTATGGATGAGGGAACAGACTAACTCATAATTGCACAGCAAATAAATATCAAAGTTGACATATTCAAATTCAAGTCTCCTGAACCTGAGGCCAGAGCTCTTTCCATAACATCTCTCAAGCTCTTAAAAAAGGGCCTCATGGTGGAGTTGGCTGGTTTTCCTTACAAGAGCTTTGGCTCCAGGCAAAATGGCTTATTGTTCACAAACTTTACTTTTCCTCATCCTCTCCTTTCTATTAGCCTAAGTCTTACACACCCTTCAAAAACCAGCTGATGAGACTCCTTCATAAGTTTTCTAGACGACTCAGTCTTCCCTCTTTTACTGACAAAGCTGGCACATGCTGCCTTTTGTCTCTTCCTCTTGCTGCTGGTATCTTCCCGCAATAATCTCAGCTCTATGGTTTTGGAAAAATGACAACCTTCTGGGCTCAGTTTCCTGATCTGCAAATTCAGAATGTAGGTCAGATAATTTCTGAAGTCCTTTCCAGCTTTAAATGCTTTTTTCTTCCTTGTACAGTTTCAGTAGGGTGACTACAGGAATCAGTCTTTCTAAGCCTCTGTTTTCTTATCTATAAATGGAGGTTGTTAAATGGTGCAGTGTATAGAATACTGGGTCTGGAGTCGTAACTAGAACCCAAATCCAGTCTCACACACTTACTACCTGTATGACCCTAGGCCAATTTGCCTCAACTGCAAAATGGGTACCATGGAGAAGGAAATGGCAAAACACTCCAGTATATTTGCCAAGAATACCTCACTGGGGTCATAAAGAATTGGACCTGACTAAAAATCAATTTTTTTTTCCCTGAGGCTGGGGTTAAGTGACTTGCCCAGGGTCACACAGCTAGGAAGTGTTAAGTGTCTGAGACCAGATTTGAACTTGGGTCCTCCTGAATTCAAAGCTGGTGCTCTATCCACTGCACACCTAGCTGCCCCGACTAAAAATCAATTTAACAGCAACAAAAATGGGGATAGTAATGTACATAGAATCCTATAGAAATGAGAGTAATAACAATTATTATCATTTTCCTTATTTCTACCCATTGGGTTTACTCCAGATACCTAAAGACATGGAAAAAAAAAAAAAAAGCTAAATCGATATCATCCCTCAAAGATGTGAAGACTGTAGCTTTGTCTCTTTTTAAGTCTTCTCTTCTCCAGGATAAACCTTTCCAATTCCTTCAACCATTCTCATATATGACAATAGGAATGGGTATGGCTCTTTCTCAGAGTGCCTCTGATTATTTTTCTCTTTCTTTATACCCTCAAGGTTACATCAGTGACTTTGCTAATGGTTTATTTTTAATATTTTTTTTAAACCTTACTTTGTAACAAATAAGCATAATCAATAAAAACAAATGCACAAACATTGGCTATGGACAAAAATATGTGCCTCATTCTGTATCTCTAGACTATCACCCCTCTCTTTGGAGATAGGAAACATGTTTCAACATTGATCTTCTGAAAATTTGGCTGGTCGTTGCACAGATCAGAATTCTTAAATCTTTCAAAGTTGTTTTTCTTTATAACATAGAGGCCAGTATGTAAACTGATCCCCTAAATCTATTCATTCTGCTTAGCATCAATTCATATAAATTTTCTTGGGCTTCTTTTATTTCATTTCTTTCATTATTTCTTACACCCAATGATATGTTTGCATTTATATTCTTGATTTGTTTAGAGAAATTTATGTTTATGTTCTTTTTGGCAAGAGAGTATTTTTCCCCTCCATTTATGCCCACACAGAGGCCATTTTGTGTATTCATTCTCAGGTTCATGGATTTTCATATCTTTTCTAATATAATGCTAATATTCTACCTCTTCTATCTGATCTTTTTTCTTGTGAATTAGGCAAAAGTTTCAACAATTCAATTAAACCCAGAAAGCAATTATTATATACCTACCCCACACCTGGCATTGTACTATATGATGGTATACAAAGACAAAAATTAAATATTCTTCCCCTCAAGGAGTTTACCTTCTGTGAATATCATAGATGCTCAATTAATATTTATTAGTTGAATACCACTAGTGCTGGAACATTCCAACCCCAACATCCTCCCCTAATGACTTGTGTTGACATCTGTGTAAGGGTCGGAAAACTCTATGGTAGCTGATAGTGCTCCTGTGGTTCTATGGTTTCCTGGTGTTGATAACATCAATGACTTTCCTGTTATCACATCATCTACAAGCCTCTTTATTTCTGTTTCCAAAAATGCCTCATATGTTTCCACTCTACTGCATTTGGGCTTGTTTGCCTCTTCTCTACCATTCAAATCCTCATCAGACATCTGCTCTTGGCTTCATTGGGTGGCCCACACTCTTCTTAAAATTGGATGGTCCTTCACAATGCATCATCAAGGCAAACAGACGAGAAAATTATGAACAAATGTACTTGTCTTTCAAATTATTATTTATTTATATACCTTCAAAACTTTATTTATTTATATTTTGTTCGTTCATTTTTTTGTTTGTTTAAAACAGAATTTTTCCTTGCAAGTTCATTTTTTAAAACTATTTCTTTTTTATTTTTTGGAAATTCTAAAAATTTATTTTAAACAAATATAAAACAAGAAAACAAGTCCCATGTACATAGCAAAACATGAGAGGATTCAATATGAAATAATACATTTCTTTGTCAAAAAAACCCTCTATTTCATTCTATAATAAATGCTACACATTGTTTTCAATGCTGCCTAGCTTTTCTTTGCTTCCTTGTAATTTTTTTTGGTTCTCTGTTATTCACTTTTTATTTTATTCCCCTCCCAGACTATAATTAAGCACAAAATACACACATATATAGATATATATAAACACACACACATATATATTCATACATATATTTATAAGACTGAACTATGCTTATTTCCTGTTATCATCTGTTTCTCTGAAGGTAGATAGCATCTTCCTTCAAATCTTTCTCTACATCAAGGTCATCATTTCCTACATCACAGCAGTATTTCAACACCATCATAATTTATCTGAAAGATTGTCTATGAAAAATTTCACCCAATTTTCAATATTGCTTCTATTCTTGGCTACATAAGTTTATTTAAAATAAACGAAATTATTCATCTTACATTTTAACAATGCTCTCATAATATAGTTTAAAATTTGATACTGTTGAATCTATTTCCTTTACATCTTTTTCCCCTAGGTTTCTTTGAAGGCCCTGACCTTTTGTTCTTCCAAATGAACTTTGTAACTTTTTTTTCTAATCAGTAAGATAATTTTTTAGTAATTTAATTGAGATGACATTGAATAAACAGATTAGTTAGGTAAAATTGTCCTTTTTAAAAAAAATTATATTGGCTTTACCTACTCATGAATAGTAAAAATTGCTTCAATTATTTAGATCTGACATTATTTGTATAAAAAGCATTTTATATTTATGGTCATATAGCTCCTGTGTCTGGTTTGGTGTACAGTATATAAAAATATATTTTGTCCTGTCTAATTATTTTAAACAATTTCCAAAAAACAATATTGAAAAATATTGCTGGCACATAGTATAGTTTCCCCATTTTTTTCTCTTTTGATTAAATCTATTTTAGCTTTAATTTAGAGATTATGATTGCTGCTACCCTTGGTGTTTTTTTTTTTTTTTTTTTTAGCTTAATAAATTCTACTCCAGATCTTTATTTTATCTTTCTTTATATCTCATTTTTATAGCATTTCCTGGAAAAAAAAAGATATTGCTGAATTCAAATTTTTAATCTATTAATTTTCATTTTATGGGTCAATTTATCCCACCCCATTTTAATCTTGAATTACATGTATATTTTTCTCCTACCTATTTTTCCTCACTATCCTTTTCACCCTATTCCTACCCTTCCTCAATCCTCTGCTTTACTTCTACTCATTACCTTTCTCTTCCATATCTTAACTTATGCAAGATTCCTTCCTTTATCCTCTCCCCCAATCCTATTTCCTTGACTTATTTCTTTCTGAATTTAGAAGACTTTTATATTATTCTAGCAGTATATGTAGCACTACTCATCCTCCCCACTACTAACCTCTTCTGTTTCAATTTTTCCTTTTACACCTCATTAGTATGAAATAATTACTCTTTTTTTATCTCTCCCCTACAGTTTTTTTTTTTTTTTTTTTTTTGTGGAATCATCCCATAATACTCAACTCAGCCCAAGTATTTCTTTCACACTACCCAAATAGTAATAATAGCCATAAGAGTACTCATAATATTTTCACAAATAAGAACAATTTGACCTTTTGAGTCCCTCGTATTTGGTTTTTAAAGTTTACTTTATATTTTTCCTAGATGTTATATGTTGATTTTTTTCCTGTGCTTTATTATTATTATTATAGCTTTTTATTTACAAAATATATGCATGGGTAATTTTTTCAACATTGACCCTTGCAAAACTTTCTGTTCCAAATTTTCTCCTCCTTCCTTAGATGGCAAGTAGTCCAATACATGTTAAATATGTTAAAATATATGTTAAATCCAAAATATGTATACATATTCATGCAGTTATCTTGCTGCATAAGAAAAATCAGATCTAGAAAGAAAAAGAAAAAAAAACAAACAAACAAGAAACCGGATAAGGAAAACAAAAATGCAAGCAAACAATAACAGAAAGTGTGAAAATGCTATGTTGTGGTCCACACTCAGTTTCTGGGTGTAGATGGCTCTCTTCATCACTGAAAAATTGGAACTGGTTTGAATCAATTCATTGTTGAAGAGGGTCACTTCAGTCAGAATTGATCATTATATAGTCTTTTTGCCATATATAATGATCTCCTGGTTCTGCTCCTTAAATTCTGTTTTTATCATAAAAGTCTTTCAGTTCATTAAATATCTTTTTTATTAGTTAAAATTATATTTAACTTTGTTGGGTAAGTTACCCTTGATTTAAACCCACTCTTTGCTCTATGAAATATAGCATTCCAAATCCTACAATCCTTCAATGTAGTAGCTGTTAGGTCTCATGTAATCCTCATTGTAGCTTCATGATATGCTCTCCCTGATGGAGCTATGCCATTTGACTATGATATTCCTAGGAGTTTTCTCCTCGGATCTCTTTCAGGTGGTGACAGGGGGATTTGCCTTTTTGTTCTAGAACTTCAGGGAAATTTTCCTTGATAATTTCTTGTAATATTACATCAAGATTCTTTTTTAATTGTAATCTTAATATAGTCTATTATATTGTTTCTCCTTAATCTGTTCTCCAGATTGGTTTTTCTGATGAGTTGTTTCACATTATCTATTTTTTCATTCTTTTGATTTTTTTTTAATATCTCTTCTTAGAATATCATAAACTTCCCTTTGCCCAATTCTAGTTTTCAAGGAATTATTTTCTTCCTTAAGTTTTTGATTCTCTATTTCTAATTGATTTTCTTTTCATAATTTTCTTAGATTGCTCTTAATTTTTCCTCTAACTTTTCTGGCTCTCTCTTATTTGGTTTTTTAAATCCTTTTTAAGTTCTTCCAAAAAATCTTTTGGGGTTTGGGACGATTTGATGTTTCTCATTGAAAAGAGTGGCTTTTTTTTTAAGTTCTATTTTATCTTCTTCTAAATATGAACCCAAATTTTTATCCCCATAATATCTATGGTTCAGTTCTTTCTCCTTTGCTTCTTCATTTTAGTTTTATTTTGTTTTTTAGCAGCTATTAGTGTAATCAAACTCAATTCCTGAGATAAGGGGAGCGCATTTTTCTTACTGTTAGTTTGTGAGATCTGTGCTCTCACCTTGGGCACTCCTCTCCATTTCTAAACCACTGGTATGGCCCCCAGGCATGTTACCTGCAAATAATCTTGCTCCTTGTGGTGCTTCTGGTAGCTGCAAACTACAGCTGTCCTCTCTGTCCTGGAACTGATACCAATTTGCTCTCCTACAATTTCCCAGAGCCAGCCAGTGTCTGCCATTCTGCTACTGCACTCAATAGGTGTGTGCTAGCTCATTCTCCCTTATAGCATGGCAGCCTAGTCAAGGACCTGGTCCTTCCTTCAGTCTTCTACTCAGCAGTCAGATCCCATAGACTTTCTATAAGATGAAAGTTTCTAAGGCTGAAGCTGTTTCCTAACCCCAACTATTCCCCAAGGCATGGAGGTGTTCCCACTTCCCTCAGGCCAGCCTCAGGCTCTGAAAGTCAGAGCTTTCCCAGGCTGCTCAGTATTCTCCCTGAGGCAATATTCTATCTTTTTTTTTTTTTTTCCTTGTAGAGGAAATATGGAGAACCCAAAGTTTTCTGACCTAATCTGTCAACTTCCCAGAATCCTCTTTAAAAAGTATATTTCACTTGAGCATCTCAAAAATCTCTACAGATGTTAAGTTCCTAGAGGGCAAGAACCAACTTTATTTAACCCAATTTAATTCAATTGGAAATTCCCAAGTATCTGATAGTTTAGCAGATTGGTTAAATGGCACAGAGTAAGCAGTCCAAAGTAGTTATTGATGGTGTGTATCAGCATCCCTGTTGAAACTGGCCGTCTTTTAACATCTGGGTAACTTATTTCTGCAGATCAAGAGAAAATTCCATATAGAGAATTACCCTTGGTTTATGTTTTCATTCCTACCTGCATCATCATTTTTGTGGCGGTATTCCTGGTTTTCCTTGGACTACGACAGAACTCAAAGGTTTCTCACAGAACTGGTAAGCTCCATTGCTACTATGGCTAGCTTAAAAACTCATAGTGGGAAAGGGGCTGGACTGTGCAGAAGTCAGGAAATCAAGGGTTCAAATCTTAGGTCTGATCCTTAATAACTGAGCAAGTGATTTTATTTCCTTGGGCTCAGCATCTTCATCAAGCTCATTAAATGAATTTGAACTATATAGTAGGGACCTTTTTAGTTCTCTGTTCTATGTTTTCATGATAATATAATCTCCACTCTGACTTGCTGGGTTTGATTTGATATTGTCATAGTATTTCCCCCAACCTAGCTGGTGCTGATTTTTGGTAAGCAGGTACTGTTTTGTTTTTCCCCTTTTTAAATTAAAAAAAATTAGGGGTGAGGAGAGGAAGGGGAGTAATGCTTTGTTCCTCAAGGAACTGCCTTATTTTGTTCAATTTCTGATCCAAGAATATGTTAATGTTTATGAGATCCAGATGTTAATAGAATAATTCTGCTGATTCTGAGGACCATATTGGTCAAGTTAGCCTTTCAGAGTGCATAGATACATAGTCTCAGCTAGGAAGGAATCATTTCTTGTAACCCTTACTAGCCTCTTTCCAGTAACAAAGAAAGAATTCATTATTTCCTGTAACAATCCATTTATATTTATGTACAACTCTGATTCTTGGGAAATGTTTTCTTATTCTGAGTCAAAATCTACTAATGTGCAAAGACCACACATTATTTCCACTTCTGCTGCTCTGAGGCCAAACAAAAAGAGTCAAATCCCTTTTCCAAGTGCCAGAACTTAGTTTGTCTAAATCCCAGTTCTTACAACAGAGAAAAAATCAAGCAGCCTATGGAACCTTCAGAGTGACTCAGTAGTTTTGATTTGAATTTCTGCAGAATTCATCTCTGACTCTTACCACTGTTTGATTTCCTAGAAAATCCTTATAGGGATATCTCCCCACCATAATTTGGATCAGGTGTTTGGACATGGACAAAAATAAAAATGAAGGGGCATTCTGTATGGTCTTTCTCCTCACTTAACCCTGTCTTGAAATGTTGGATCAGGAAGAAAATGCAAGTTCTTTTGACAAAAATCTGGCAAAATGGAAAACCAGTCATGATGTCAATAGTGTTCAATGTTGGAAGCAGAGCAAGAGAACCTAATTTCCAATTCCAGCTCTGATTGATATCACCTTTGTGATGCTGGGCAAGTCATTTCCCCTCCCTAGAATTCATTACCCTTATCTCTAAGACTAAGTGGTTAGTCTAAAATTTCCTTCTAACTCTAGATCTTGGAATCTTTTATTTCCTGGCTAGTAGATTTGAGTCCTGCATATTTACTACTGACTTTCATGGGAGGTCCCTATTTGCAAACCAATAGGAGAATTGGTAGGGTATGTCTGGTACTTTCCCAAACAATCTGTTTATCAGAATCAAGCTGGTCCCTCAAAAGGGCCACAATCCTGGTTCCCCATTCCAATCTAATGAGGAAAAACATTATGTTCTACCATATGATGCTCCATTTGGGGAATTGTCTTTGTTTTGGTTTCTTTTTGTTTTAATGTTTTCTTGTTCATCATAAGATAAAACCCTCACTTTGTCCATAGTTTCCTAATGACTATATCGTGAGGCTTTGGGGCAATACACTACAGATCCAGAATTGAGAGCTGGAAGGGATTTTTGAGTCTCCACTACTTTATGAAGTACAAAGAAGTGGCAGGTTTGGGGAGGAAGCCCAAAAAAAGGAGAGCGGCAAGAGAATCTTTGCCTTTGTCAAGAATTATAGGACAGTCCTGCAGAAACCATACAGAACCTGTTTCCTATTGTCATAGTTATTGCCATTATTACTAGTTCTCCTCATCCCCCAAATTCTACTTCCCACCAACAAAAAAAGTCCTTCTAGGGATATCTCCTCACCATTTCATCCTCTTCAACTTGGGAAGGAGCCAAGCACAGCAGTCTTTGAGAAATATAATAATAATGATGATAACTCATAATAATTACTATAGCAGCTAACATGTATATAGCATTGTAAGTTTTGCAAAGTGCTTTCTATGTACACAGAATGGCCATGCAGTATTTCTCTTCTCTTTCCTCTTACCTATCCTCTATTTATCCATAATATGTATGATATATGTATCCTTGTGAGGTATCTATGTCTTCATAAATTGTCTAAATATAGAGATGCAGTTCATGTGAGGTGTGGATGGATATCTAGAATCTGGCTCATCCTTCTTCAAGGGAAACTGTGATTTCTGCCTTGAGAGAATCAAGAGAAAGAACAAGACTGCATGCATGTTCCTTCCCTTACTTATCTTCTAGGGTAGAATCAAGTTAGAATTATACCTCTCCCTGACCACCCAAATATCTCTAGAGGTACAATGTTTAGAGGTTCAGAAAAAAAATCTCGTTTCTTATGCAGAAAGAATAGATCTAAGTTTATATTTACCAGCTTAGTTCCTTCCCACCAAAATCTGGTTACACAAAGACTTTTAGAAATAATAAATAGCAAGTAAATTCATTTATTAAAAAAACAGCAAGAAAAAATTGGAGAAATTCTACAGATTATAATATGCCTGAAAATATACAAATGAATGAGGTCTTCTGCTCATTCTCAGTTCAACCATGAGAGAGATCCCAAACTCATTTCTCACAGATGGAGCTATCTACAATGGAAAAGGCTGCCTTCAGAGGCAAGTCCCCCCTGTCTAAAGGTCTTCAAGCAAAGGTTTCATTATGACCACTTGTTGAATAACTTGTAGAGGGGATTCTTCTTCAGGCATGGGTTGGATTAGACATCTTCTGAGATCCCTTGCATGGTTCTGCTGATTTATCTTTGAACAGTGGTTGGAGGAAAGTGATCAAGTAATAAATGCTTATTGGATTCAATTGACAGGGTGGGCCTTAAACTCTTCAAAAGAGTCAGAATAGATTGGACTATTTTTCAAGTGTGATTTCAGAAAGGCTAGAAATATCTCCTTTTACATTATCTGTCATATTGCATACCAGAATCTGGAGAAGTATTGGACTAGAAAATCTCCAAAATACTTTCCAATTCTAATATTATTCCATCATAATCATTATTATAATTGTGTTTTTTTTCTGTATTTTTGTAAAATTCAGATTTAGTAAATCTCTCCTTAGAGTTAGAAATAATTCTTTTTACAAATGCAAATTATTGGGTACAGCCAGGTAGCACAGTCTTCAGGAGAACTTGCGTTCAAATCTGGCCTGAGACATTTACTAGTTGTATGACCCTGGGCAAGTCACTTAACCCCAATTGTCTCCCCCAAACAACAACTTTGAGAGTTGGGCTCAATCTGTGATCCCAAATCAATGTGGATAGTTTTTACTTTATTTTAAGTATCCCCTTTTTTTTTGTAATATCACAAGAAATAGAACTGGAGGGACTTTAAAAATATTTACTCTAGCTCCATAATATTTTAGACAAGGAAACTGAAGCACAAAAAGTTCTTGCTCCAGGTTCTATAGATAATCAGTAACAAAGTTGGCATTGGACCCTGAAACTTTAAATCCAATATTCTTTTCGCTATAACCTACTATCCAACTACAAATCCTCCATTTGACTTTTATAATCTGGCCCATCTTTAGCTTTCCAGTTATCTTTACTGTCCTCCAAGAAATTTACAATGTAATGACACTGATCTCCTAGTTGTTCCTTTGCAAGACACTCTATCCCCACTCCATTTTCTGGCAGTATACTATGCTTGGAATTTTCTCCCTCCTAGCCTCCCACTCCTGGCTTTCTTGACTTTAAGATTTAGCTCAAGTTCCATCTTCTTCAGGAGACTTTCTGGTCTCCCTGGAGTGCTAGCACTTTTCCCTTTGGGATCAACTCCCATTTAGATTGTGTTTACTTAGTTATTCATATATATATATATATATATATATACATATATATATATATATATTATCTTTCCCTTTAGTCTGTGAGCTCCTTGAGTACAGGGTATAGTTTTACCTTCCTTTGTATTTGCAGGACTTAGCATGGTACCTGCTACATAGTAAATGCTTAATAGATGCTTGATGGTTGACAGTGTGGAAGTTAAGCTTGCCCAAAGGCACACAGATAGTAAGAAAGGCAGAATTTGAACCCAGGTTCTTTGAATCTTGAGCCAGTGTTCTTTCCACTGTCTTTTGGTACTGGAGAACCTGGCCAAAGGCCAGATTCATCAGAGAGGATGTGAATGTGACTCTTCAGATGCTCTTCCCCCTTACAAAACTAGTAGCTCTAGTCTTTCTGAGAAAGTGGTATGTCCTTTACCAGTCATTTCTGAACTAGTCATTGGGTGTTATACATGAGTTTAGAATTTAATCAAAATTCATTTTAAAAGTCATTCATAATTTCCATATAACTTGAGATCACATTAGAATTAGGACTGGAAAGGACCTAGTCTAACTATCTCCAGAATCCCCATGTATGCCTCTATTGTATAGACGAAGAAACTAATTCAGCAATTTGGCAAGTTTCACAGGGCCAGGATTTCAGTCTATGTTCCCTGACTCAAAATCCCATGTGCTCTAAGTCAGGGGTTCTCAAACTACAGCCCGTAGGCCAGATGCGGCCGCTGAGGACGTTTATGTGGCTGGCAAATGGGCTGAGGGCGGAGACAGAGTGTGAGCTTTTGTTTTTACTATAGTCTGGCCCTCCCACAGTCTGAGGGACAGTGAACTGGCCCCTATTTAAAAAGTCTGAGGACCACTGCTCTAAGTCAACAAGGCTTTTATTAAGCACCTTCTTTTGTGTAATGACTATGTTAACTGCTAGGAACACAAAGGCAAAATGAAAACTAATATTCTGTCCCTTCAAGAAATTAGAAGGATCCAAGAAGCAAAAAAAATGGCATTTTATGTGGTTCAGTGCTCAGAGCTGTGGATTTGGAATCTAGGAGATCTGAATTTCAATCCTGTGATCATGGACAAGCTCTGTAACGTGCCTCAGTTTCCTTATCTGTAAAATGGGGAGTTTCTTTATCTGTAAAATGGGGATGATAATAGCACCTACTTCACCAAGTTGTTGTGAGGATCAAATGACATGTTGTAATGTAAATTTCTTTGTAAACATTAAAGTTCTATCTAAATGCTAGCTATTATTATTATTAAATATATAGAGAAATATAATTGAGGTGGGAAAGAACACCAAGCAGAGTGGAGTGAGGTGCAGTTGGGGGATTCAGAACCCTTTCTCCTAAACAACTTGGCTCTGAACTTGACTCCAGATTTGCACGCAAGGCTGATTTGGGGCTTTTTGCTTATTTCTGCAGAGTTCTTTCTTACCTCACTGCCTCCTCCCATTTCAAGCTGTATGTAAAGTATCTGCTCCCCTGAAAAAAATGTAGGTGCTTGAAACCAAAGATCATGTATAACCTGATAAACATTTTGCTAGACATAGACTGAAATCATGAACTTTTAAGTGAAGCAGGAAAGAACCAACAAACAGAATGACTAGAAACTTGAAATGATCAAAACTTTTTATCCAAATACTGAACTGGAAATGACTTCTCAAGAGTGTTATAAGAATCATAAGATTAGTTCCCAGGCTGGTAAGCCCTGATATAATACACTGTTTTCTTGGCCACCACTGACTAATGAGGAATTGAAATATTTTAATCAGTGATCTTGACCTTCAAATTTAAATAGATGTGGAAATGCCCCAAAATATTATATGTCATAAACTCTGCAGCTCACTGGAAATAAATGATTGAATTAATACATTTACCTAATCCTGGTTGCAGATTTAATTATCTGTATACAGTCATTAAATGAGGCCCTGATGTGTTTGACAGAATATATGGAACTTGTATGTAATGAATAAACATGAAAACAGTACTGACTTATCATTGCCATCCCCAGCCCTCCCCTGACAAATCTTCTAAGCTTATATCTTTGGAGTAATCTTTAAAATCTCTAAAATTCTCTGATCCTTTCCAGTTCTATGGCTCTTATGAATTGCCTCAAGGTTAATGAATAATACGTGGAGCTCACTCTTCTTAAGCAAGGCTCTCACAGCATACATAGGTCAGCTAGACACCATTCTTTGGATGCTTCTCTGTGCATATTTTATCTCCTCCTGTAAGGTGCCTCCCCCCCACCCAATACTCCTCCTCTGCTGAAAAAATTACTACAGCTCTATATTGCCTCTAGAATAAAATACAAATTCCTTTAACTATCATTTTAAAGCCCTTCACCATCAGCTCAAACATATCTTTCCAGCTTTATTTTATGAACTTTCTTCCAAACAGTCTATGTTTAACAAACATGCAATAATTATTAAGCCCTTTGTTGTGCCACTGGAGATATAATGATAGCTATGACATAAGTCGGAAGACTTTGGGGCCCTTTCTCTCTGTAGAAGTCCTTCTTTAAAGAACAAATATTCCTGGGAGTGATCATTTTGTTAGCAAAGACAACCACCAAGCTAATAGAATGGGATGATTTTCATAAGGGAGGTGGGAAATAAGAACAGGGTATGGAAAAAGTGATGTATCTAATAGTCAGAAAGCTGAATTATTCATTCTGTATCTAACACGTACTAGGAAAGACAATCTTTTTTCAGGGCACATCCCAGGTTCTGAAGAGCATTTTCATTTGAAAAGGTTGTTCTTGTGTCTAACCTCATTCCTTTGAGCATTGCCAGTTAAGGAATATCTATTAAGTGCTTACTAAGTGCTAAGCACTGGGGATACAAAATAAAGGTAAAATCTATCTCAGCCCTCAAGTAGCTTATATTCAAGAGGATGAAATAACATATTTCATAACTAGGAAGATGTAATGGAGTAGCTGAGAGTAGATGAGAGAATTGCACTAGTAACTGGGAAATTCAAAGAAATCCTCTTGATAAAGATAGAATTTGAGCTGAATCTAAAAGGAAACCAGGAAAAACTAACAGACATAGAAAAAAAGTAGCAAAGCATTTTAGGCATGGAGGACAATCAGTGAAAAGGCAGGGAGAGTGGAAGAATATTTTGCACAAAGTGCAAGTGTAATAAAGTATAAGGCAACAGACTATGAAGATCTTGAAATGACAGAGAACTTTATATTTTATTCTGAAGGTAATAAGAAACCACTGGAATTTATTAAGTTGAGGGGGATGTTTTATATGATCAGACTTTCTCTTTAGAAAAAATCATTTTGACATGTAAGTGGAAAACTGGTTAGAGTGAGGAGAGATTTGAAGTAGGGAAATATATCTATTGCACTGAGAGCCTGGGGCTGTGAGAGTATAGAAAAATGTATGTGTACAAGAGACATTGTGAACATAGAAATGACAAGATTTAGTTGAGTGGGAGTGAAAAATCAAAGATGATTTTGAAGCTACCATCTTGGATGACTGAAAGGATGTTGGTACTTTCAACAGTAATGAAGAAGTTTATAAGAGGAAAGGAAAATAAATTCTGTTTTAGACATTAGAGTTTGAGATGCCTACAGGACATCTAGTTTACAATAATTAAAAGTTGGTGATGTGGGACCATAGGTGAAGCTGGATAGACAGATCTGGGAATCGTCTGGACCCATGGGAGCTATCAAAATCACCAACTGAGAATGGAAAAAGGAAAAAAAAAAAGGACCCAGATTAAAGTTGGGGGGGGGAGATTACCCACCATTAATACATATGACATGGATAGAGAAGTCACACATATGAACAATGAGTGTTCCACCAAAGCATTATTCTGCATCTTCTTTTCTTTTTCCACTAACTTACCTCAGAAGGGAGATTGAAGAGAGATCAGACGTGTAGGAGGAGAATCAGAAAAGAGCAGTGTCATGAAAACCTAGAAAGGGTAAAGAGAATCCAGGAGGAAGTGTAAAATGCTGCAGAAACTTCAGGAAGTATGAGAATGAAGATTTGACATTTATTAAATCACTGACAACTTAGGAAAGTCTAAATTTTGGAATCATTTTTATTTTATTATTTCCATTAAAAGGAAAACAAAACTTTTGAGAGTAGCTATTTTCTAGAATCACAGAATGTCAGAGATGAAGGGCAACTTAGAGATAATTTTCCCAGTGAGGAAACTGAGGTTTAGAGATATGAAGTGACTTGATCAAGGTCACTAAGCAAATTAGAAATTAAATTAACCACCAGATATTCGAAATGCTGAACTAATTGTTAACAGAAAAGGGGTGAAGGACACATGAGCTGCAGATGGATGTAGAAAGGGAGCAGTAATGGCTCTTACATTCTGAGGCTACCTGAAGGTAGCGAATAAAAGCAGTGAAAGTTCAAACTCTTGGATATCCTTCCTAAAGTGACTCTGGACCTGATTGTGTTGATAGGATGGAAAGCAAAAGAATCAGATGATAGTTGATTGTGGCAGAACAGTTTAGCTTTAAAGGAGTCTAATTCATATAGCTGCCTGGATGGCTTTCTCTGGACACTTTGTTGTATATCATTCTGGAAAAGGTGAACTTCTTAAGCCATATCATGAGCTGTTTTTCATCAAAACAGAAAACTATCCAATTGTGCAATGATGTCTGTTTCAGACTGGCAATTTCTGTGACCTCATCTGTTCACTCAGGAGTGTCTTTGTCACAGATCACAGGACTTTTGAAGTCATAAATCAAAGCCTCCCTAATACTAGTGTACTTTCACTACACCATGCTGCCCCCAAATACTAAAATGAATGGAATTTATTTTTATTTGCCAAAGTTTATGGTTTTATTCAAATAAATGAGTAAATAAATCTCATATGATCTTTCAAAAATTTTTATCTTTATTTTTTATTTTTCAGGTGTGAACTTGTGACCTCAAGAGCTGGAAATTTTGTCATCTGACAGATTCAAGAGAAGTGAATTAAGGATCAAGGACTCAGTTTTCTACACCTGCAGCTTGCACTTTTAAAAAATATTTTGAATAGCACAGCACTTTAAATTTAAACTCACAAAAAGCATACCACTAAACCTCTCCAAATTCTTGCAATGTAACCTAGTCACAATGTTTCTTAAGTTTATCAATACCAACTATCAACAAAGCAAGGTGCTAAATACTGTTGGACAGTCAATATCAATGGTATTCCCTGTATTGCCCTTTTTATGCAGTTAATGTTTTTTGAGGTTTCTGTACTTTTAGTGAAAATCCCATTGGAAGCACTTCTGACTTCTCTTCTGAAAAAGGGTAGGACCTGGTGGCTGCTGGTCCTAGTTTAGTATTTCACATTCTTTTACATCACTACTGGATTAAAATAAAAGAACTATTTTCCCTAATTTTAACTGGAAAGAAGAAATTTCAAGAACAAAGAAGAACAGCATTTGCTTTTATATGGAAATGGACAGAATATCAAAGAGACTCCCTCTGCTGGAGAAAAAAATGATATTTGGTCTCTTCCCCATAATCTAACAATTTTGAATCATCTAATTCAGATTATGAGCTCTAGGGCAGAAAGCCAATAAATACAAAGACATTGTGTATATTTAGAGATTACAGACCTGGGAACCTTCTATGGGTATTTTACTAAAGAAAACATATATAAATATGCAATAATTCTCTAAACTGTATAATAAAATTGAGTTAAATTTTAAAACATATAGCAACTTGGGTCTATCATTACTTAGTGTTGAAATCATGTATTTATGATTGTAATTTCTTCAAGGATAATTCTCATTTCCACCCAATGCTGAATATTAACTGAAAATATGTGTGGCAGATATGTGTAATTTGCCATCAGAATGGGTTTGGGTGAATTCTATTGTAGTCATTTTGAGTTTGAAATATCTACACTCATTTGAACTCATTTGGAGTATTTAACAGGCAGTTTTAAATTTCTGACCAAGAATTCAAGAGAGAGACTATAATCATCTTCATAAGGTTGATAATTGAACCCATGAGTGCTGATGACATCTCCACGTGGGAAATGTTGAGATAGAAGAGAATGGACCCTGAGGTACAGACTTGAGGTATATATATGGATGAGAGGTGAATTTGGATGATGACCCAGCCAAGAAAACTGAGAAAAAGACAGACAAATCAGAAGTGAATTAGAAAAGAACAGTGTAACAAAAGCGCAAAGAGGAGAAAGCATCAAGTCAGGAGTAGGTGGCCAGCAGCAAGAAGGATGACGATTGAGAAAAGACTATTGGATTTGGCAGTTTAAAAAATTACCGATAACTTTGGACAAAGCTGTGATAAGGTTGAAGACCAGATTGCAAAGGGTTGAGAAGTAAGAGGAAATGAGGCAATGATTATTAAACAGAGATTTCTAGGTGCTTGATTAAAAAAAGGAGGACAGATATAAGATGATATCTTGAAGGGATGAGAGGATTTAGTAAGAATTTGTTTGTTGTTTTGAGGCTGAACATATATACAAATGGTTGAAACTTCAGAATTGAGTTAATTTACATTTCTATCCATAGATAGATTGTATAGTCTATTTGCATTAATGATTTGCTGTAGTTTTCATGTTGATAAATTGAATTTCTACTGAAAAAATATTTGTGAGGTGCCAGGAATAGAAGCACCAACCCACTAGAACACTCTCAGTCCCTGCTAAGAACTTTAAAATAAGCTTTCAAATTGGATTCTGGAATGGCAAAGCCAACTAAAAGTCAGGCTGAGATTTTTTTCAGCCCAAGATAATTTAAGGGGTCAACAGTAAAGGTCTATGACACTGGGATAGGGGCTGGCCTGGAGCGCACAAAGAAGCCATAGTAGTGGTGAACACTGGGGGAGATTGCAATAGTAGCAGCACAACTTCAGGAGCGCTTAGCCCAGAAACAGTAAGGAAGTTGGACAACCAATCAAAAAAAAAAATTATAGGGGACATTGAGCTGGCAGTTAGTGCAAAAGTGAGTACTGTTTATATAGTGCCCATATACAGTTCTGGGTCACAATTCTAGGCCAAAGAATAGCATTTGTGGTCATTCAACAAAGGATCAGGGACTATGGTCAGAGCTCTTCCACATGGATACCCATATCTTGATGATCTGAGGATGCTCCAAAACATGGTCACACATATATGAACAGATGTAGAGTGAATTGACAAGAACCAGAACAATATATACAGAATCAACAATTTTGTAATAATTTTTAAAATCTTAAGAATTCTGATGAATGAAATGACTAACCCTGACTCTAAAATTTGTATGTTTCTCACTTCCTGCAGAGACAGATGATGGATTCACAATGCAAAATTAGATAGAAAGACAGATTTTTGAAGCATAACAAATATATGGATTTGCTTTGCTTATTTATTTGTTACAAGGACTATGTTTTTCTTTTTTTTTTTATTTGAGATAGGGGGATTTGAGATGAGAAAAGAAACTAACAAATGTGCAAATTTGTAACTAAGTAAAATACATTTTTAAATGATTTAAAAAAAAAACAAACCTCGGCAGAATCCCTTTAGTAAGTTAGCATACTCTATCAGAGCCTATTATTTAACTTTGTCTTCTGATCTATGCAGAGTATCAAACAAATTCTCAATGGATTTGCATGCTTGGCAGATTTTTGTTCATACCCTCTATTTCCCCTTTATTTTAGGTTGTAGTTACTCTACAGCTGTTGTTTTTAAAGGGAACTGAAGAGAAACCAAAATACCAACTCTATACTATCCTCATCTCTAGAATTCCTGTCATCTCATTATATCACTAATTATGCCTCAGCCTTCCATCAAGACCATCATTTGTCACCCACACTTCTACATACAGGCTTGTGAACAAAGATAAAAGGAAATCACACAACTGTTATGATAGAATCAACTACAAATTCATGCTACATAACTTTAGCTGAAACCCCATTGTTTCCTGGCAATTCCACTACACCTTCCCTATCAGTTCACTCTCTATCTATCCCACTCTTCACAGCTGCTCTTCCAAATCTTTTCATCTCTTTTCAAATGTCCCCATGTCTCAGATTTCACTAAGAGGAAGTTTGCAAAAGGACAAGAGTTCATTCGTCAGCAAGTTTTGAATTTGCCTATGAGTTTCATGTGTGGCTTAGTTATGACACAGTGTATGAGAAGCATATGACCTTGAGCAGCTGCTAGTCAAATTCTGGTCATCATTTTTGTGAGCTGGTCTTGTGAGCACTTTATCTTCATCAGTTTAAATTGAAATATTTTCACGTGTGCAAATTTCCAGACAGCAAGAAATTTTATGGGGTTTGGCTTTTTTTTTTTTTTTTAATTTAGCAAAACATTTCTGGGTAATCCACACATGAAAATGGCGGGGGGGAGGGGTTTTTTTGGTACAAGGAGTGGTAAACACTTAAAATAATTTTGTGGTATTATAGCTACTTCTTGTCTCTCAAGAGGTAGTAGTGATGAAAATACTCTGCAAACCTAGAGAGCACATAGAGAATTAGCAATTCCCTTTTCTTCAATCTCTCCTCAAATGAAGGTAGATAAAATGCATGAGATAAAAGAATAAGAGCAGGAAGTAAAAGGAGTACCTTTCACTATTCTAATGCTTCTTCCACATATTTAAAATGGCAACAGAAAAGAAAATGAGAGTTTTTTCTCCCAAAAGAAGATATTCCACAAATATCAATTCCTCCATCCCAAAAATATTTATTGATTTCCTACTATGTGGAGTTATGTATTATAGGGGTATATAAATATAGTACTCTTTCCCAAAGTCACCCTGAAGAGGAAATGTTTTCTTAAAATTCTGCCAACTATTAACATGGGGCTGAGACTATCATGGATTCATTGCAAGGAATTCGAAGAAGAGAAAAAGAGGAATCCAGATAAAAAGGAAGAAAGTGAGGGTCATCTCTATTAGATTGCAAGCTTCTTGAGGGCAGAGACTATGTTTTGCCTCTTTTTGTGTCGCTAACTTTTAGCACAGTTTCAAGCACATAGTAAGCACTTATTAAATGTTTAAAGATTAGGTGGTCGATATTTGGAGTCACCCTCCACCTTGACATTATGTGGACATTACAGAATTTAGCATTTGCTCTCCTCTAATTATCTCCCTCCCATCCTGGGAGTTACAGAACAAGCCATCTTTTTGTATCATATATGGATAGTCCAAATAACTCACTGTGCTCAAGAATCATATGGATGATCCTCAAAGGAGCTACTTTATCAAGAGCTTTCCTTTCTTCTATAGAGAACGCTATCTCTAGATTCTCAAAACTAGTACCTCAAACTTAGGTTTAGTTATGAACCAGTCTCCAAAGCTAGAATGCCATGTTGATCCAAATGGGAATACATATGTATGTTCCCGTCATATATTCCTGCCAGAACTGTCTCAGTACCTAACTGCTGCTTTCTCTTAAATAAGGGAGAATGGAGTCTAATCCAAAAATTTTTCCTCTCAAGCTATCTCAGAATCATGCTGCTCCATCTCCTCCTCAACATGTTAGGGGTACCTCTGAGGGAGAGGATTATCTTTAATGACATCAACTTGAGCCCTATTCCTGGCGTGTCTATTTCCCAGCCTCCCCCAACCCACTGACTACTTTCTCAGTTCCATTTAACCAACTATTATCAATTAGCTTTTGCAAAAGAGATGGTTATTTTGAAACTATAGCAAGGACAGAAATGCAAATGCTTCTCCAAAATATTTCAGAGGTACACTGTCTCCTACATAACCTCCATGACATTGGTCACAAAAGTTCATGTCCAAATTTGGCATCTCTGTTAGATGAGTCTCATCTCCGTTATCAATGATATTTCTCCCAAAGATCACTTCCTTTTTCCACAGGCTGGATGTAATCCAGGGCTGGCTGCAAAACCTGGCATGGAGACTTGATTTCCAAATTTCTGGACTCAGAGAATCATGTGGATGGATGAGTCTCTTGACCTTTCAAAGCCATCAAGGTTTACTTTTTTCATGGAAAAAAAAAATTAAGCAACACACAAACAAAAATAAAGGTTGAGGCAAAGGAACATGGATTATTTTCTTTTTTTCTTTTTTTTTTTTTAATTGAGGCAATTGGGGTTAAGTGACTTGCCCAGGGTCACACAGCTAGGACGTGTTAAGTTTCTGAGAAAGGATTTGAACTCAGTTCCTCCTGACTTGGGGCTGGTTCTCTAACCCCTCCACCACCTCGCTGCCCTGACCATAGACTATTTTCAAGGAATTGGCTGGGTAAGGGGGGAAATAGAGAAAAGGACCTTATAGCACTGTCTCTCACCTGATAGTGTCTAGCAGGAAGAAATCAGATGAAAAGAAGTAAAACCAAGAGAAGAAGCAAAATCATGTGAAAAGGTATTGAGGCTAAGGACTCATTGAATGCTTCTGTACCTGTGAAAGAACCTCCTATTTACCAAATATAGCTAGTTGATTCAAACCAGTTATAGATTGTCTACATATGCTCCAAAAGCCTCTCTAAAGAATTCCATTACACACCATCACAACTTTCCAGAAATAAGCTTCTCATAAGTCAATCAAGCATGCTGTGCTTGTTATGGCCTCTGTGCATAAGGACAGGGCCTTTTCCCCAGTTCCTTGTTACACTGAGATACTTTTCCCTCTCCTTGGAGCACAGACTAACCTTACTCTATCTGAGCTTTGAGTTTTTTGGAGGATCTTGTCTTCCAAATTACTGATGGAAGAGAGGAAAAGGATTCCATACTAATTCAGGAATGGGCTATGATAGTGGTTTTGTTTATTTTGTTTTAGGGTTATTGTTGTTCTTTGCATTACTATTTGCTATCCTGATTGATTGTTTACCATTTCATAGCTATTATTTGGCTGTATGAATATAAAGAGTCACTGAATACCTAGATCTATGTTAACAAGCAGAAATTCCATTCTCTACTTAGCAGGAGACAAGCAGGTCATGATAGGTATCTTTACATCAGAATTCCTTATGATTTGTACCTAAGTCCAAGAAAGTCCAGATTGTTTGGGACGTGACAGGCTACATATGATTACAAAAAGAGGTGAACCAATCACTTAAGGTGATTTGAACATGTAAAATTGGATGTTCCAAAATTCAACACATTCAAAACTGAACTCATCTTCCCTTGAAACTTTCTTTTTCCAAACTTTGCTATTTCTGCTGAAGGCGCCTTCATCTTTTCAATCTCTCAGGTTTGGTCAACATTATCATGAACTTCTCACTTCCCTTAAAGTTGGAACTTGCCATTTTTACTTCTCTATTTACATAGCTACTACCCTAATTCAAGCCTTCATTATTTCTTGCCTGAATTATTACAAAATCTTCCTACTTCATTCCTTCAAACACTCCAGTCCATCCTAAAATTGCTTCCAAAATAAATTTCCTTAAGCATATATCTGACCATTCTAATTAATCAATTCAATAGCTTCCTATTGTTGGTAGAATAAAATACAATCTTCTTTGGATAGCTTTCAAAGCCACATACAACCTATCCTCAATCCATCTTTCCAGCCTCATTGAATACTGCTCCTCCTCCCAGTCTGTGAGCTAGCTAAACAAAGCCTTCTCCCTGTTCTTCACACATAACATTCCATCTCCAGTATTTTTTCCTTTGTACTGATCAGCGCTACAATACACTGTCTCCTCACCTTACAGTGTCATTCCTTTCCCTCCCCTAGCACAAGCACCATCTTCTCCATGAAGCCTTTCCTGATTCTTCCAATTGCTAGTGCCCTTCTTCTCACACTACCTTGTATTAAACTACTTTGTATATATTTGTATTTATTCACTTTATATTTATTTATATATTTACCAATAATCAATCAATAATATATATCAATAGTTATATATTGATGTTGCATATAGTTTTGTATGTATATACTGTCTCTCTCATTAGAATATGTAATCCTCATAAAATAGAGACTGCTCCATTTTTTGGCACTTGTATCTCTAGTAACTAGCATAGTGTCTGGCATATTACAGATGCTTAGTAAATATTTACTGATTGAGTGATTGAAAATAAAGGGGTGACAGATGGATAGTACAACTGTTAAGTTAAAATATGCTGAGAAAGACCTTTAAGATAATGAGTGGACATTCCAGGAAAGAGTTAAGGAAGTACATGAATAAGAACCATTGTAGAATCAGATGATTTAGATTGGTTAAGATCTTAATTCTTGGAAGAAGCACCTACAACAATGAACTCAAAGATATGCTGAAATATTTAAATAATATCCCGCATTTCTATTTGTACTTGAAAAGTGGAATTAGTGTTGTTTAGTTTAAACCTGCCTGGGCTGCATACTTCCAGTAGTAGAGTTTTGCCATCTGAGAGTTCTCTGTATTGATGACTATAGTCTAATCCCATTAGATTGTAAACTCTTTGAGGACAGGGACTGTCTTTTACCTTTTTGTATCCCCTTCCCGACCTTGTTTAGCACAGTATATGGCACATGGATTGATTAATGAAATCATATATCTACTCCCTCTCATCTATAGAACAATATAAAATAAGTTTAGTTGTTTTCAGTCATGACCAACTTTTCATGACCCCATTTGGGATTTTCTTGGCAAAAATACTGGAGTGGTTTGCTATTTCCTTCTACAACTTATTTTATAGATAAGGAAACTGAGGCAATTAGGATTAAGTGATTTGCCCAGTAAGTGTCTGAGGCCAGATTTGACATATATTTTAACATATTTAACATGTATTGGAATACCTGCCATCTAGGGGAAGGAGTGGGGGGAAGGGGGGAAAATTTGGAACAGAAGGTTTTGCAAGAGTCAGTGTTGAAAAATTACCCAAGCATATGTTTTGTAAATAAAAAGCTATTAAAAAAAAAAAAAAAGAAAGAAAAAAGAAACTTTATTCAGGCCCACCTCAAAGACCAGCTCCTCCATGAAGCCTTTATTATCCCTTTTATAGATTATAATCTTCCCTTCTTTGCCCTTTATACAAGATTTTGTACTTCTTTTATATTCTATTCTTCAAGGTAGCTGTTGTATAGTATAATTGTTCATATGTTATGAATAGACGGTTGCCTCAGTCAAACTGAGGCCTGTTTAAAAAGGGCAAAAAGGAGACAGGTGACCTTGCACATTTTATAAGAAACGGAGCCACAGAGTTCAAGTGGCTCGCCTGTAGTCACAGAGAACTAGCATGTTGTATGTGGGGGTGGGGGGGGTTTGTATTGTAACTGAGACAGGATTTCAATCTAGGTTTTAGAAGTCTAAGTTCATACACCACACTGCTTCTGTGACTGTTGTTCCAAAACAATAGTAATTAGAGCCTTGCCTAAGGAAATAGCAGTGAGAATAAACAAGAAAGAAAAGATTTGAGAAACATTACATCACTGAGTAGATTTTAGTGTGTGTCAACCATGACTCTGAGGTTTCGATCCAGGTTGACTGGAAATATGATGACACCATTAACAGAAATAGGGAAGTTAGGACTGGGAATTGGTTTTGGGGGGAAATTCAGTTTTAAATACTAATTTAAGGAGATACTGGAAAATCCAAATGTTAATGTTCTGTAAAGAGATATATGACTTGACCTTGAAGGAAAAAGTTTTGGGTGAACAAACATGGTTGAGTTTAGATTGAGGACAAATCTAATTTTTAGAAGCTATAAAATGCCAACTATTTGTGAGTCACTATACTATGTTAGAAGAGATACAATGATGAATAAAACAATCAATCCTTGCTCTCAAAAAACTTCTAATACAGTACGTAGGGTAAATAATAATACAATACAAAGGATAAAACAATGACACAAACGTTGCAAAACAAATCATAATGTTCTAACTGGATAAGAAGAACAGGTAGGTGGTACAATGAATAGAATGCTGGGCCTGAAGTCAAGAAGATGCATCTAAATGAATTCAAATCTGGCCTCAGATGTTTATTAGCTATAGATCTGTAGGCAAATGATGTAACCATGTTGACCTCAGTTCTTCATATGTAAAATGAACTGGAGAATAAAATGGCAAAGCTCTGCTGCAAAATCCCTAAATAGGGTTATAAAATGACTGAACAATAACAAATATAAGGAAACTTCCAAAATTTTATGACAGATTTGAAAATGAAGAGATCCCTTTGGATTAAACTCATCACAGAAGGCTTCTTAAAGAAAAAGGTAACTTCCAAATTTTGGAAGCTGGAAGAAATTTCAATATTTAAGCATTGGAAAGAGAGTCAGAGGTAATCCAAGTACTGAGACATTGTTTTGTTTTGGTTTTGTTTTGAGTGTGTGTTTTTTTAAGGTCTATGTGGAGCATAGAGTAAGGAAAAATTAAATAGAACAGTTTGCTTAAAGCAGAGATTATATGAAGAGAAGTCATGAGAAATAAGGCTGAAAGCTAGATGATGGAGTTCCCTGTTGCCAAGGAAAGGAGTATGGGTTTTATTAGACAGATAGTGGGGGAAAATTTAAGTCTTATTGAAAAAAGTGATGTGATCAGACCTATCTACTGAAAAGATTAATCTGGCAATGATATATAAGACAAATTGCAATAAAATGAAACTATAATCAAGGAAACCTGTTAGGAGGCCCTAATGCTGATTTAGGTGAGAGTTAATAAGGATCTAAAATAAAATGGTAACAGCTAGAATGGAAAAGAGAGGATAAATTTGTTAGACAACTGATTTGCTATAAGAGGTAAGGGAGAAGAAAGTATCAGTGATGGCTTCTACAAGTATAGACTACATAACTTGGAAATAATGTTAGAAGTCTGACCCATACCTGAAGAATCCCTTCTATTGTGTCCCTAGCAAGTGACCATTTAGGCTTGCCTTAACAACCTCAAATGAGGAAGACCTCAATACACATCCTAAGATAACTCATTCTACTTTAGATTAACTATTAATAGGAAATATTGCCTTACATAGGCCTACATTTGCTACTCTACTTCTCAGACCTAGTGCTTCTAATTTTATTCCTAGGTCAAGCAAAACAAGTCTAATCCCCTTGCATGACAGAACTGATACCACAAAATGAGTCAAAAAAGGAGTGTTTAGAAGTTCTTTACTACCTGAAAGACTTTAAACCTATCAATGCAAAGACAAACTACAAGTTCAGAAGCCTGAAGATGAAACACACTAATCACTTCTTGCCAGAAGAGATGAATTTAAACCCAGAGATAATTTGGAGCTTGTTCAATGTGGAAATTTAATTTTCTGGATTATGCATATTTATGGATGAGGGTTTATTTTTTGTTGTTGCTCCCTGGAGAGGGCAATAGAAGAGACAGATGATAAATACATGTAAAAATAAGTGAATACATTTTAAAATAAAATTTAAAAAATCAAAATGATGTATGTGAGACTTTGTAAACCTTAAAACACTATTAATTTCAACTTTTATGTTTGTCAGTATATGGTAGGGGAACAGAAGCTCAGGGTAAAGAGTTCCAAGAAGTTCCATCAAATGTAACAGAGGAGCTACAGACTGAAGTCTGAAAAAGGATGCTGACTGGGTAGGCTAATCAGGAAATTCTGGATGATCTTTGGGAGAACAGCTTGAATAGGATAATGAAGTCAGAAGCAAAATTTGGGATAGTGAGCTAAACTAAAGAAATCCAAATGGCAATTATATTAATCAAAAGTTAGAACATGGTTTACTTACGGGGCAACACTAACATTTAAATAGAAATTAACTTAGAAGAATGCATTAAGTATACCATGGGGAACATGGTATAACAATATTCTAGTACTAGAGATAAGCTTTGATTAGCATTTAAATTTATTTTCTGTGGTCTTAATGTAGGTCCTGATTTTAAAAACAAAAAAGGCAT
This sequence comes from Sminthopsis crassicaudata, assembly GCF_048593235.1. Taxonomy (NCBI): domain Eukaryota; kingdom Metazoa; phylum Chordata; class Mammalia; order Dasyuromorphia; family Dasyuridae; genus Sminthopsis; species Sminthopsis crassicaudata. The sequence goes on from NC_133617.1 coordinate 635,089,022, forward strand.
TGCAATCATCATCCCTACCACAAAGATTTGCAGATAATTCACTGTTAATCTAGAAGATATTTGTCACTGTATAACTTAACACAGGAAGAATTAGTTGCCTGCTTTCCTGAAGCTTCAGATCTCAAGGTCTTCTTATGATGTTTCTTTACCAACCCAACATTTTGGGGAACAATATATTTCACTTTTGCTTTTCACATCCATGCACTTCAAATTTATTTATTCAAAATTAACTTCTGGATTCCCCTCTTTTTATTGTAAGCCAAGAGCACATTGCTTAACATTGCTTCCCATATCTCTCTAGATTAGTTCCTCCCTATCTTTTCCTATTAACCAGCTTGCCCTATAAATAAAGAGGGGAAAGTAGTATGAATCAAGAGATTCTATAAAAATTCCATACAATTTAAGTGGTAGCTTTTTCTACTGAACTTTTCACCAAAGAAATGAAATGTGGCACTGCTTGGATCTGAGAAATCAAAGAAGAGAAAAAGATATTTTTAGTTAAAAAAAGGCAGAGACTTGAAGAGGGCAAGGGGTGAGAAACAATGGATCAACACCACTGTTCACAATTCAATTTTGCTCCATTACTGTTGCTGCTGTCCCTCCCTCTTTCTTACTCTATCACTCTGTCTTTCTGTGTTTCTCTCTCCTTCCTTCCCCCCATCTCTCTTTTTCTCTTTCTCTCTGCCTTTCTCTTCTTCCCCTCTATCTCCATATTTCTCTGTCTATATGTCTGTCTGTCTGTCTGATCCCACCTCTATCTCTCTGTCTCTGTCTCCTCTCTCTTTCTCTCTCTCTCTCTTTCTCTCTCTCTCTCTTTCTCTCTCTCTCTCTTTCTCTTTCTCTTTTTCTCTCTCTTTCTCTCTCTCTCTCTCTGTCTCTCTGTTTCTCTGTCTCTCTCTCTGTCTCTCTGTTTTCTCTCTCTCTTTCTCTCTCTCTGTCTCTCTGTTTCTCTCTCTTTCTCTCTCTCTGTCTCTCTGTTTCTCTGTCTCTCTCTCTCTCTGTTTCTCTCTCTCTTTCTCTCTCTGTCTCTGTTTCTCTCTCTTTCTCTTTCTCTCTTTTTCTCTCTCTCTTTCTCTCTGTCTCTCTTTTTCTCTCTCTGTCTCTCTGTTTCTCTGTCTCTCTCTCTTTCTCTCTCTCTCTCTGTTTCTCTCTCTCTTTCTCTCTCTGTCTCTGTTTTCTCTCTTTCTCTCTCTCTTTCTCTCTGTCTCTCTGTTTCTCTCTCTCTGTCTCTCTGTTTCTCTGTCTCTCTTTCTCTCTCTCTCTGTTTCTCTCTTTCTCTCTCTCTCTCTTTCTCTCTCTGTCTCTGTCTCTCTCTCTTTCTCTCTCTCTCTCTCTCTCTTTCAAGTTAGAATTAGTCTTTCTTTATATATCTTTTTCTCTCTGTCTCTCAGGTGAGGTACCTCCCATTCACTTAGCATCTTCCATTGAGAATTCCAGTTCTAATGAAATCCCTTCATTCCCTCTCCACACTTGGCTTCCCATTTTATGCCTTTTCCTGATAATGAGCCATGGGAATTAGTCTTTTAAAAAAAAAGCATGCAAAGAGTTATTCTAGTAGCTGTTCCTCATCTTAATATCTTTGATAGAAATTGTGGATGGAGAGATGGGCAGACTTGCCAAGATGTAAAAATTTCATGTTCCCAATACATAGCTATCCTTGTGATCTTTTCTGCTATCAAGTTGTGAGTAGAAAAACTTTTGCCCAGAAGATACAGAAACTCTCTAAAACAATTGAGTTTCTCCACAATGCAAAGTACAAGGAGCACAAGTAGTTAGGCTAAAAGGCTATATTTGTTTCCCTAGAAAGGAGGGAATACAGATTTGGCAGGATCAGGTGAAGGCTAGTTGATATTTTCACCATCTTTGGACTTTATCGATTTTCTTATTCCAATACAGAAAAGGTACACAGGATGTGGTTTTAATTTGTAATTCTAAAAATGTGCCTTTTTAAGTGTAAGGGAGGCAGACTGGTGAGTATTCCCCATTTATGGGACTCTGGGCCACCCCAGATTTGCTGCATCATCCCAAAGAGCCAAAACTTCAGCCCTAAATCAGACCACCCAATGGCCCTCCAGAAGTAGTTTAGTGCCCTGCTGATCAATGTGTCTTTGCCTCTAGTATGTATCAAGTTATTTTCTGGTCAGTAAATAGTTATTCCAACTTAAATATCAGCAAGAGAAAACCCATCTATTTCTTTTAAATGCTTCTGCTTAATTCTTCTCCTCCTTATACTCTGTGTTTATTAATTAAAATAATATTAGTTATCATTCTTATGGTGCTTTAAGGTTAAAAAAAAATACTCTCTTCACAATAGTACTTGTGAAAGAGGACGTGCAGTGTTATTACCTCCATATTAACACATTTGGAAGTTGAGACTTGATCATGCAAAGTAACTTTTCCAGCCTCTTGTATTGCATGAGTCCTAAAACTCAGACTAGAATTCAGATATTCCAATCTATCATCCCTTTCATCATTTCATAAAGGGTTTTTTTTCTCTGTTGTTGTTATTTGTCCCTCATTCTTGAAGATGATTATGATATCAGGGAGGTGATGCCATAACATGAAAATGAATTTGTTTCAGTGAGGGAGGGCTGTGCAAGGACATCAGCATCATTTTTTCCTCTAGAGTTATCTGGGTCCAATGGCAAGATATAGATCAGGCTGAGTAGAGGTGTCCCTGGATGCAGTGGGAGGTCCACTCTGGGTGACCAGAGGGAACCTGCTGACAATGTCTGGTTCAGCTCCTCATCTCCCCTAAGGCTCTCAACTTTCCTGAGAAGTCAGGGGCAGTGGCAACCTGTGTTGTGATAGAAGCAGAATGATACCAGTTGGCAGAGTCATCTACATACAATAGCAAGTTGTTCATGTGGTCTCACTTTAGCACATGTGCAGTGTTGCTTTGGTGACATAAGGGTATTAAGGTATAAAAAGGGGAAAGAACTGGGAATAAATGGACTCCATTATTTCCACCATCCTCGGGAGTCCCCCCTCATCATTTCTCCACTAAGACAGTATGTTTTAATCACCCCAGCATAGGGGCTCTAGAAAGCACAATACATTTTATCATCCCAACTTGGGAGCTCTAGAAAGCAAGTCACAGCATATATATAGTGCTATTTTTCTGTATGGTATGATAATGCTGACTCATAGTAAAAACAGAAGTACCAAAGACAGACTAAATGTAAAGTAGGCTCTCACGATTTTCACTTTGGAACCATAAAGATTACAAAACAGGTGTTTCAAAAAACCCTAACAAGATAAATATTGAGTCCTTCCAAACACTTAGTCCCACATTTATAATTCTAGAGTTGCTGATGACTCCTTTGAGCCTTTCTGGGTTCACAGTTTTGCAACTGAGTGAATGGAATATTTTGATCTATTATGTTATCAATATGATTTGAGAATAAAGTGTTATTAAAGAATTTAACCTGAGGAATGGCTGATGGGGCACCAGCCTTTGAAGCATGTCCAGTATGCCCTACCTGGTATGAATCAATTGGGAAGGAATGATGAATGATTGAGGGACAGATCTTTACTTCCTTACACAAAGTACCTATAATGCTTCTGACCCTGTTGTGCTTATTTTTTTTCCTAATCTAAGGTGACAAAATATCAAACAAATCAGGTTTTGACCTTATGACCAGACTGTCAAATAAAAATCAAATTAAAAACATTTATTAACTACCTACTATATGTGCCAGGCATTGGGTTTTATTGACTTTTGAGAAGTCAGAAGAACCAATATATCTGTAGCAAAATCTGCTGGTAGCCACAGTAACTACACACAGTAATCACCATGAGGAGATATAGTTCTAAAACTTCCCTTCACCTATGAACTCCAAACATAACACCATTAGAAAATTCCAGCATGAACCCACTAGAATCCAAATAGTTGTGAGCATCTTGAAAAAGCCTTTCTTAATACTACCTGCTGTGAGAAACTGTACATATTAAGTATCTCCATTTTACAGATGAGGACACTGAGGTTGAAAGAGATTTCAATTTACCTACAGATGAACAGTTTGTTAATCTCAGAGCTAGGATGTGATCCAATATCTTCTGACTCCAAGTTTAGTGTTCTTTCTCTAATAACATACTAGCTTTGCCATCACAAATTAGAAACAGGGAAGAAGCTATTAGGTTACTCTGAAGTTCCTCAGTTGCTGAAAGGAATTTAGGAACTAGAAATGCTAGTGTCATACTTCAGTCCCTGTGTAATTCTTAGAAGGTGGGTAAACAGGTTAATCCCCACATTTCCATTGTTCTCCCTTTTTTAAAAAGAGGAAGTAAACCATGACATCAACACATTAACCTGTTGGGCTGATAAAACATATTCAACAAAGCAAAGATTACCAAAGCAATAATTCAGAGACCTCTTAATTCCTTGGAAAGAAAAGCAAAATCAACTTTTTTTTTTTTTTGGTGACTTCAAAATTCCATGACTTCATTGATGTGGGTTCTCTTTCCAATGATGTTTATTACAACCTTTGGTAGACATGCTTTGAAGGACAGCTTTCAAGAAATGATGTGACCAAAAAATCTATTCATTTGCTGGCCAAATGCCAGTTTTTCATGAGCTTCTTCAAACTAGGGGAGCTGATTGTCATATGATAAGAATACAGGTCATTCCTAGGTCAGTATCTGAAGTTGGGTAGATCCTACCAGAACTTATGCTTGACTGACATAGTGTTTAAGGTGACGTCACCTCTTATCTTTATTATAGCTTTTTATTTACAAAACATATGCATGGGTAATTTTTCAACATTGACCCTTGCAACACCTTCTGTTCCAACTTTTCCCCTCCTTCCCTCCACCCCCCGAGATGGCAAGTTGTCCCATATATGTTAAATATGTCAAAGTATATGTTAAATCCAGTGTATGTATACATATTTATACAGTTATCTTGTTGCACAAGAAAAATCGGATCTAGATAGAAAGGGAAAAAAAAAAAACATGAGAAGGAAAACATAAATGTAAACAAACAATAACAGAAAGAGTGAAAATGCTATGTTGTGGTCCATACTCAGCTCCCCCAGTCCTCTCTTTGGGTATAGATGGCTCTCTTCATCACTGAACAAGTAGAATCGGTTTGAATCATCTCATTGTTAAAAAGAACCACATTGATCAGAATTGATGATCGTATAATCTTGGTGTTCCCGTGTATAATGATCTGGTTCTGCTCATTTCACTGAGCATCAGTTCATGTAAGTCTCTCCAAGCCTCTCTGTATTCATCCCGCTGGTCATTTCTTACAGGACAATAATATTCCATAACATCCATATCCCATAATTTATTCAGCCATTCTTCAATTGATGGGCATCCACATAGTTTCCAGTTTCTGGCCACTACAAAGAGGGCTGCCACAAATATTTTACATATACAGGTTCCCTTCCCTCCTTTAAGATCTCTTTGGGATATAAGCCCAGTAGAAACACTGCTGGATCAAAGGGTATGCACAATTTGATAACTTTTTGAGCATAGTTCCAAATTTCTGTCCAGAATGATTAGATCAATTCACAATTTCACCAACAATGCATCAGTGTCCCAGTTTTCCCTCATCTCCTCCAACATTTCTCATTATCTTTTGTTGTCATCTTAGCCAATCTGAGAGGTGAGTAGTAGTATCTCAGAGTTGTCTTAATTTGCATTTCTCTGATCAATAATGATTTGGAGGTCACCTCTTATTATATGACAATCAGTGACCCTAGTTTCTCCCTTTTTTCTCCCTCCTGAAAGCATTCTTGGGGGAGTATGCAGTTTCTCCTAATCTCTTTATTTTAGAAATGGTTGACTAACTTGAATAACCCTATCATGCTGCATCTAAAGAAATTCTTGGGGTCTTGAGAAATAGGAAGGGAAAGAAGAATTAGGATGCTTTGTTAAACATCTAGACTTACAGGAACACTTAAAATAACAGGAGACATACCATCTAGGAACTAAAGCAAAGAGAAAATCGGGATCTTGATATCTAAATTTGGTGTGAAAGACTGTTATCCTAAGGATGATCAGGACAATGTATTTCTAATACTGGGACAAATTTTGGAGAAATCAGCAGGAGAGATTTGCAGATCTGTCTCTGTCAAATTGGAATTCAGGAGTCAGAATCATTGTCCATGAGACAGGTGATCTGGAGGATAAACCATCTCATCTCCCCACATGACCTTGTCCAAGGAAGATGGACTTACTCCCTTGGACTGAATTTGGCCAAGGTGACAAAATTCCTAGTTATGATTCTATGGAAGAATACTAATGCCACCTGCTGGAATAAATGCAAAACTGCAGAAGAAACAATCTGCTTAAGTATTTTGAGATAATACCTCCCAGGACCCCAGCATAGTGCATAACTTTAAGTTACATACAGACCTCTGGAAGATTAATGATCAGTGTAGATATTTTCCGTGAGTTCTATTACAAACTATATTATTTTCTTCAACTTGTAAGTAAAACTTTTTTTTTTTTCTTTGAGGAGTGAAAGTGTGTTTGGGAGGGGAATTAGTGATAATACATTGTTGGGTGATGTGAATATAGTGAGTTTCTCAGATTTCCTAGGTGGAAAGAAAGTATTAGAGAATTGAGAAATCCTCCCAAAGTCTACCTAGTTCGTTTATATCACATGATGAAAATATTACATAAATGTGAAACTGTAAATGTGTTTATAGAACAAAACTTTAGAAATGCTACTGATAGACAATCATTGCAGTTTCATGATTTGTCACAATATTCCAGCTTTTCAAAAAGATGGAATTTCTTTTAAGGTTCTTGCTTATTATTTCATTATATCTGTATAGTTTAGAATTTTCATGCTTCAAGTTTACAAGCATAAAATGATACTTATTTTATTATTATTATTATTATAGCTTTTTATTTACAAGTTATATGCATGGGTAATTTTTCAACCTTGACCCTTGCAAAACCTTCTGTTCCAAATTTTCCCCTTCTTCCCCCTACCCCCTTCCCTAGATGGCAGGTAGCCCAATACATGTTATATATGTTAAAATATATGTTAAATCCAATATATGTATACATATTTATACAGTTATCTTGCTGCATAAGTAAAATTAGATCTAGAAAGAAAAAAAAACCAGAGGAAAACAAAAATGCAAGCAAACAATAACAGAAAGAGTGAAAATACTATGTTGTCGTCCACACTCATTTTCCACAGTTCTCTCTCTGGGTGTAGATGACTCTCTTTATTACTGAAAAATTGGAATTGGTTTGAATCATCTCATTGTTGAAGAGAGCCACGTCCATCAGAATTGATCATCATATAGTTTTCTTGTTGCCAGATATAATGATCTCCTGATTCTGCTCATTTCACTTAGCATCATGTAAGTCTCTCCAGTCCTCTCTGAAATCATCCTGCTAGTACAGAACAATAGTTGCTCTCCAGAATGGTTGAATTCGTTCACAGCTTCACCAACAATGCATTAGTGTCCCAGTTTTCCCACATCCCCTCCAACATTCCACATTATATTTTCCTGTCATCAAGAACAAATAATGATGAATGTTGGAGGGGATGTGGGAAAACTGGGACACTAATGCATTGTTGGTGGAATTGTGAAAGAATACAACCATTCTGGAGAGCAATCTGGAAGTATGCCCAAAAAGTTATCAAACTGTGCATACCCTTTGACCCAGCCATACTACTACTGGGCTTATATCCCAAGGAAATACTAAAGAGGGGAAAGGGACCTGTATGTGCCAAAATGTTTGTGGCAGCTCTTTTTGTAGTGGCTAGAAACTGGAAAATGAGTGGATGTCCATCGATTGGAGAATGGTTGGGTAAATTGTGGTATATGAAGGTTATGGAATACTATTGCTCTGTAAGAAATGACCAGCAGGAGGAATACAGAGAGGTTTGGAGAGACTTACATCAACTGATGCTGAGTGAAATGAACAGAACCAGAAGATCACTATACACTTCAACAACACTGTATGAAGATGTATTCTGATGGAAGTGGATATCTTCAACATAAAGAAGATCCAACTCACTTCCAGTTGATCAATGATGGACAGAAACAACTACACCCAGAGAAGGAACACTGGGAATTGAATGTAAACTATTAGCACTACTGTCTATCTACCCAGGTTACTTATACCTTCGGAATCCAATTCTTAACATGCAACAAGAAAATTGGATTTACACACATATATTGTATCTAGGTTATACCGTAACACATGTAAAATGTATGGGATTGCCTGTCATCTAGGGGAGGGAATAGAGGGAGGGAGGGGAAAATCTGGAAAAATGAATACAAGGGATAATAATGTTATAAAAAAATACTCATGCATATGTACTGTTAAAAAATTTTTTTATAATTATAAAATTAATAAAAAAAAAAAAAGAAAAAAAATCTTTTCCTGTCATCTTAGCCAGTCAGAGAAGTGTGTAATGGTATCTCAAGAGTTGTCTTAATTTGCATTTCTCTGATCAGTATTGACAAAATGCTTCTTATTAAGAAATTCAAATTCATCCTTTTCAACAGGGCTGATCTATGGCATATCTGTGGCATACTGGGTAAAACTTGAAATACATCTTTATCCTGAATGCCCCAATATTTCTTTC